>NW_017307441.1:10467-57023 GCF_000935625.1 Nanorana parkeri | reverse complement strand
TATATATATAAGATATGTGTAATCCAAAAGTACCAACAAAGGAGAGACCCAGGACCCGTCACTACAGCAGATGCAGAGGATCAAAAGGAGCAGATGGCCCCAGGAATTACTTATGATCCCTTTATTACATACAGGTAAATAATGACTCAATTCACAGATACAGTATATACAGACCCTTCCTCCCTTTCACTAAAAAGATAGAGGTTTTACGTTAACATAACTCAGCCGCTTAGATATAGCTGTCTCATTCTTTAGTGGTATAGATATCCAGACATTTACTTCTTAATTGTGGCTGATACTGTATCTATGAAGTCATATCCTTATGACTTCATAAGGATATGAAGTCATAAGGATATAGTCCGCCTTTAATTTTTCTTTTAATTGTGCCAGAGCAGCATAATGTCTTTTAGGTAGGGTCGATGATCCCTGAATCCCAAGTGTCCATGCATCACTTAGGCCTTGTTCACACCAAATGCAGACCAGATCCGGTCAGGTTTCTGCACACGCAGTGTAGTGGGTTGTGCCGCGTTTTAGACGCGTTTTTGATGCATTTTTGATGCGTTTAGGGCCGGTTTTGGTAAAAAAAATAAAATAATTTTTTTAAAGTTTAACATGGGCTTTCAGGCACTTGCATGCGTTTTTGATGCGTTTTTGCATTTTAGATGCGTTTTTGATGCGTTCCAGACCAGATCCAGAGCAGGTAAAATAGGGCTTGCCGCATTTTTTTCATCCGGTCTGGATCTGGTCTGGATCCGCACGCTGCGATGTGAACTGGAGGTCAAAATACCATAGGAATACATTGGACGCAGTTTTGATCCGGTCTGCACCTGCTCTGGTCCGGATCTGCTCCGCGCTTGGTGTGAACAAGGCCTTACAGTGAATGTGAATGTGGTTCTGGGTAATGGGGATGAAAAATAAATTCCCACAGCAAGCTCCTCTCTTTAAATCCTCCTACCACATGTGCACACATGCCTGTCAGTCAGCAGCATGTGATGTCACATACAACATCAGAAGCTGGGATCGCACAAGCCTGTATCAATGGAAGAATCTGGCCTGGACCATCATACCGCCCATCCCTCAAGCTGTCAACTCCCCTCAAGCTTTCAAAAGCTGTGGCCACACAGCCCTTCCACCACAGCATCAGATGGCACCAGACTTAAGGCAATGGGAACAGGGAGCCAAGCTGGACTGCTTCTCATATCTTCTAGGAGGCACAAAGGTGATAAAAATATATCCCTCCTATCAGTGGCATCCACTCACTTACCAAAATAGCAGGTATATCCATGGTGACACCTATTTGTGCAATTAGAACATAGTATCTTAAATTATTACATAATATACTGTATATCTATGTTCATATAGCTTTCACATCCAGTACAAATAATGAAACAAACAAAAAGGTTCTGCATGCTTAAAGTAACAGTCTAAAACTAAGTGTATCATTAACTCCCAGAGCTGAAGGGCCTTTAAAGAATAAATATAGCATGCCTCCTGTTGCAGTATAATTTTATTGAAATCACTTCCCTGGGGGTCCTCATATACCCTAACAAGGACCACAAAGAATATACAGGAAGGTTTGTAATTATGCTTGTCTACCTATGGATGTGAATAACTTACCACAACCCATTAGGTAAATGTGGTCATATATGCGGCAGCAAAATTGTCTTTTTCTTTTACTAATGTAGACTGCTGCACAAGTGCAGTTCATCATATACACTACCTCTACTCTGCACTAACTTATCCTTAATTGAAGATGGATATCTATATACAATTCTGCACATATTTTTAAAAGTTTTGTCATCAGTAAATACTAAAATCTATCTAGAATAGATTATACTAGACTTGTGCGCCGTCAAAAAATTCGTTCTGTTTCGTTTTGCTTCGTTTTGGAATATCCGTTATTTCGTAATTCGTAACTGAACTCAATTCGGATTCGGATTTGTACGAAATACGAATTTTCGTTAGTGGCGGTTATATTTTCGTAACTGTACGAACATTCGTTATGATGAAGTTAAAAAGCAAAATACTGAGGAATAAAATGAAGGGACGCTTCATATTTAGATATACAAAAGTGTCTTTATCAATAATTACATCTTGATAAGCTTGTTGTAAAATATCCACACATTCTTTATGGAAATCTTATATCTTAGCAATCGAGAGTGGTATAAACCAATATCAGTTTCAAAGTATTTTGTTGCACATGTCCTCATATTGGTCATTATTTATCACTGCAACATTTCTACTTTTATCGGATGGTTTTATAGCAATGTTGGTATGCATTTCTTTTTAAATTATGAAGAGTATTTTTCAGTGACAAAGCTAAGTTTCAAAGTGATGAATCTAAGGATCAGTATGATAACCAAACAATAACCATTTTCTTAAGGATATGTGAGCAGTAGTAGAATATATATTTCTCTCAGTACAGGTTTCCTTTACCCTAGTTATATAGGAGGTTAAATTTTTCTTATTAAAGGTTACTAAGCATTTCAAGACTAATTCCAATAAATCAATGAACTATGAATTTTATAACGCAAACATTGCAACTGTGCTAAATTCAGAAACCCCACTCATTTTACCTTAATTTGAGCTCTGTGTTATCCACTGCAGCACAATTTCACAGAACCCCTATTACATTTGGGATGGGGGGTCGTCTTCCTATGCTGTCTAACTTTCATTCTCTCTGCTTGCAGTGTCATCAGATTCAAACTTCCAGGGCAGGTTTGGATATGTTTGGCTTCTTTAAAAAACATTTTCATATATCAGTCCCTCTATAGGTGACAGACAGCAGTGGGTAGGTTTGGTAACATCCCTGCTGCTTTATAAACAGTTGCTCAGCAAGGATTCTACCAGGACACCAGATTACCACTAAACAGCAGTGGGATGGCCTGGTATAATATATCTATGCCTGGAGGAAAGCTTAAGCCCTGATCAGGTAGATTGTGTTCCCTATTAGCATCTCAATACCACATTTTTCAAATTTGACTACCTTTAAAAAGCCAACATTTTTCAAATTTGTCTACCTTTAAAAAAGCCAAAGTCAAATTTGACTACCTTTAAAAAAGCCAACATCAACTTCAAACACAACTCTTTGTATAATACAATTTTTTTTACTGTCAGTGAACTGTTTAACAGCATTGATTAATTATAAATGAACAATGGATTAAGTTTCCTGAATTAGAAAGCTAAAAGTAAATGACTAGGTAATACTCCCTAAGTTAAAGTATAATGTATTGCTAGCTATTATTCTGTTGTGTTTACGCAATATAGCTTAATGTTTGAAAGAAATAGAGCAAGAGAAGTACAACTTGAGGCAGTAGCAAGACTTTCAGGTACAACACATGACCATTAAAGAGATATATTAAAATATATATTGTGGTACAAAACATATAAGACAATAGCATAGTTAATCGGTGGGCCATCCGGGCATAGAAGATATCACTTTCAAGATGTAAACTGTCCAGTGCATAGTGAGTATCAGAGATAGTTCTGATGCTATATTCCAGGTCTGTTATTCAATGTTGTTATTTAATATTTCATTAATCCTTTCGACTGTGAGAAATAAAGACCTTTACACACTGAAGAGCAGAGAACCGCAGGAGACTTTCATCAACAAGGCAATGAATTGGCCATAATAATAAAATAAATAAAATAGAATAAATTGAATTGATGCTAAATCGTTTAAGCTGGAAGCCAGTTAATAAAACATGAAACGGAGAGGAAATGAATAATAACCTTTACCTCCTATAATTGCGATTAGATTTCCCTAAGGCCTATAAGTTTTGGCTGGTAGACTTAGTTTACAGCAAAGCAGTTCAATTCCTTATTGTAAGATACACTATGCAGGACAAGAACTTCAATGTTCACAGTGGCCAGTTGATGTGTAGTGAGAGCCAGACTTGTTGCAGTATAGTTATCCCAGTGTTCTAGGTGTATCTGTATTTTTCTTATAGGAAATGCAGATGTTTTACTAATTTAAACTATATATATATATTTGATTATTTTTTGATACATGTGAGTTTTTTTATAACCAAACAAAATATTTTGCACAGAATAATTTATTAAAGAAAACCATAATCAAAAGAGTAATGTTTGGGATTATTATGATTATTATATATAATATTATTATTGCGTGATATTATGTCATTGTTGTCATCATTTTGTAAATACTAAATACCTACCTATTGCTATGTCAGAAGAAGATCAGCCCTTTTTTCTATAATGATAGCTTTTCTTAAATATTTTTTTTAACAGCAGCTGCTCATATATGCTATATGTGCAGATTTTTCATTTAATAAAAATCAGTACAGTTATCAAGTATTTGCCCATTTTTCTGACCAGCTGCTCACAGCACATGATATTTCTCAGCCCTGACCAGCTGCTCACCGGACATGTAAGTATAAAAACATTGTAACACCTTCTTTTCACTGCTTAAGAACTATACCACCAGCAGTGGTCAACAATCTTCTCTAGCTTCCCTCTTATCCCCAGTCCATATTATGTTCTCTAACAGCACCCCTCACTACATTCTCTGGTTGCTTCCCATGCCATCCATATTACATTCTCTGACAGCCCCATCTACACCCACACACACACAGACACACACCAGTGACGTGCCGTGCCTTCTGTGCAGGGTGAGGCATCCATCAGCCCACCGAAGCTCCGCCCCATCCCGCCCCCAGCTTGGAAACCAAGCTGTACGGGGGCTTGTTTGTTTTTTTTTTTTGATTGGACAGCACTTTGCCATTGGTCCAAGCCATCCGCAGAGCTCACGCCTCTAACACAGAGTAGAGGCTGTGACAGCTCTTGCCTCACCAGTTAGGTTACACAAGCAGTGGGGAAGCCCGCTGCTGTGTAACCTAACTACCTGTCAAAAGCCGAATGCAGCACTGCCTGTAATTAACAGGCAGCGCTCCGCCCATGACAAGCCGCTCTGCATGGAGAAAAAGCTGTCAGTTACAGACTTGAAGCTGACACCTTTTTTCTTCATAATACTAGAGGAGGCTCTGCCTCACCTGCCTCCCCTGACCGCACGTCCCTGACACACACACACACTATCCATACTGCATTCTTTGGCAGCTCCCTCTTCTCTCAGTACAGACAATTTTTTTTCCTCCTAACATATGAACAACATATTCTGGCATCTCCTCTCTAGCCTCAGTCTCAGTATCTTAGCCATCAGCCAGTCTCAGCCATCAGTATTTATATATTGTATGGAAGGGTTAGAATATCTGACAGGTTTTTATTTCTGAGCATATTTCCCTTCATGAGTGGTCCATGTGACCACTCAGAAAGTAAACAAGGGGGATACAGACAGCAATATAAAAGCACCCAAGTTCTAACCTGTACCTCACTCTCTGAAAAAACAAACATGTTTTTTTATTGCTGTCTGTGTCATTCTTGCACAGGCTTTGCGTTAATGTCCCCAAGGGCATTGTCCCCAAAAGCCTGAAGAGGTTTTAATCCTTCCCATTCTCTCTGAAACTAAACAAATATATTGACTTGTGTTATGCTTTAATATAATTTCTCCGGCTTCTCTGGTTTCCTCCCATACTCCAAAGACATGCTGGTAGGTTAATTGGCTCCTGTCTAAAGTTGGCCCTGTATGTATGCATGTGAGATAGGGACCTTTGATTGTAAGCTTCTTGATGTCAGGGGCTGATGAGAATGTGCAGTATATAAAGCGCTGTGTAAATTGTCGGTGCTATATAAATACATGTAACAAATAAATAAATAAACAATAGCCTCCTGCTTTTCTGAAATTTTACAACTCTTGGCCAAGGACTAATGTACATGAACTTTTTTCAAATCCTGGTCCGGATTAGTGGATATTTGTACCCACTGGCAGGGGGAGAGATATTCTGTGTCTAGTTTAACGTAAACAATAGAATATGAAAGATTGAAGTTCTGTTGTGAACAAAAAAACATTAGTATAAGTATGTTTTGCCATTCTTTTTCATGTTTTGAACATTTTTAGATGTGCCAATCTTTTGTTAACTTAACATCTGTCATTCCGTCTGTCCATTTATTCCTGTTGAGTATGGGGCCTGATTTATTTCTCTCTTACATCCCAGGATGTCTGAACAAAGACAACGTTCTTTGTCAACTTCAGGAGAGGCCTTGTATCTGGTTCTTGGTTTAGAGAAAGGAGCAACTCATGATGATATCAAGAAATCTTACAGGTATGTTTTTTCCTAGTTATAGTTAACAGGCTGCAGCAGAGCCCAAAGACAAATACTAATCCTGTATACAAATAACATTTTGGTTATGCACGGTTGCTAACAAGTTGAATTACATGTTGTTGGTTTTTGATGTATTGAAGACTCTTGGCAAGAATTCCTCCCAAATGTCTGCTATTTTAAATCTAGAGGGTGCAACACTCCATTGCTGTATTCTCTCAGATATAGAGAAAACACATATTATGGATACAAGTGTGAGAGGATGACACTTATATTATATTACTGCCTTGTGACAGTGGGTGGAAACAACTGCTATAGTCAAATAATGCTTCAGGAGATATAAAAAATAATCTTCAAACTAAAATATCAGTTTTGTGTCAAGATGGCCTTTAAAACATAAATTCAAGAAATAATAAAGTTGCTGTATGAGCCTTATATGTGTTGCATAAAATCATGGATGTGACTCAGGCTGCTCAGTTTTCTATTTCTTTAGGTCATAGACATATTCTCTAAAGAGGATATGTGCAGCCAGTTACATTCTGAAAGCCTCAACAAAAGGGCTGCAAAGTTTCCACTGAAGCTGATTTAGCATCATTGGGGCAGTGGTGATGCTAGTGGCCCCTAGAATCCCTTTTATGAGAGGTCTAAACTGGAACATTTGTTGCCACATGGCAATGTTGCAAGGCTGTGAATAAGTCATAATTTTTTGCTCTAAAATCCGGATTCAGACTTTCAAAGCAGTGGCGTAACTACCGGGGGGGGCAGGGAGGGCACTTGCCCCGGGCACAGGACTGAGGGGGGGCGCCGTCACGACCCCCGCTAAACGAAGCCCCTGGCTCCCTCTCTCTGCCACATTCACGCGGCTGTCATCGGGCGGCAGCTCGCTCCTCCGAGGCCACTGCGAGCGGCCCTCTACAGTGCCTGATTGGAGGGCGCATCTGCCTGATCCAGCCAGCCTGTACAGGGACAATGATGGCATGCGTGGACTTGTAGTTCCTTAGCTGATATATATGTGTGGGGGGTACAGTTCTAGTGGATGTTTATATAATATGGGGGGTGGGCGAAAAAAAATGTTCTGCCCCGGGCGCCCATAACTCTGGTTACACCACTGTTTCAAAGTAAAGGGGAATAAAAAGTAAAACATGATTAATGATTGGTTGTTAATGCTTTTGCTGCTCTTTGTAAATTATCAGTCTATGCATTGAATAAGTCTCAAGTGACTGGATAAATGGATTTTAAGTTTCAATTCTTTTCTTTACTTTACAGCAATTGTTCAGACTTTAAAAGTACTAGACACAACAAATGCATAGAATCAATCGAGCTGGTTTATGCTGGATAATGTGCCTGGAAGCACGTATATAATCCCTTAACTGGATGGATAGTCACAGATTACATCTGTTGTGTGTGCTGTTTGGGCTGTGGATGCTTTTCTGGTTCTCTTAACTCTATCTTTCTCATACTATGAATGTCCTGTGATAGGGTCTTTTGAGAGGTATACAGTATACAGTATGTGTGCTCTATACATGAGAATGTCTGAACCTGTGTATTGAGAAGTTGATTTTTTTCATCTGCTGATCTAATGGGAGTTACCTTGGCATTATAAAGGTCACATGTTTCCAGTGAAGATGACACTTGTGATTACAGCTGTGTGGCCTGCATGGGTTGAATTGCCAGCTAGCTTTGTTCTTGATTGCCCCTGTGTCTGCCCACGTTTTTTGTTAACAGTCTCAAGTCTGCATACATTTCTTGGACATATTTACAGCAGATACTGCCATTTCATTTCTGAATAGGCGGACCAAGCTATCTGGGAAACACATGGAGATGTATTCCTGCTTCACCATGTACTGAATGGTTAAATATAAATAATGTAACATATCTTATCAACAACTGCAATATTGAACTATTAATTGATGTATATATTGTATAGGGTGTAAAATGTAAATGACTTCATTTTTAATGTCTAGTTGTAAATAATTATGATTTTGTGATTTTTTTTGTGTGTGTCTGTTACCTTTTAAGTATAAACAATTGCTTTACACTTATTTATGGTTACACAAATGTGGTACCTGTCTGGCACAATGTATCATTAATATTTTTTTTTACTTATCTGCAGCAAACTACCTCTATGTATTTTGTTCACTGTATGCCAGAGGTTTTGTGATTCTGATTAGTAGAGCCTTGTCATATACAGTGCAGAATGTGATGACTGACCTCAGATACAGTATGTGGTGGTAGTTCTGGTCAGTTATATTTTTGTCGATGTCTATAGGTCCCCCTTTGATTTTCAAACTCTGTACCCCCTGTGTGTAAAGGATTTGCTATACCACCCGTGCAAATTACTAGATGTTGTTGATTTCAATGCCATCATTGACCCCCAGATTGATGCTCGTTCAGCATTAGTAAATTGCTCTTACAATAAATTAAAGAGGCTCTCTTTGAGGAAGGGAACAAAACAGAAATCTAGAAACCACTCTGGCTGCAGATCAATCTTTTAGAGCTGATATTCTGAGCCTTAGTATTAGTGGTTTAGATTAGTCATCTCTGAGCCTGACTATGGGGACTCTATGTGGCCCCGAAAAAGCACTTGCCAATGAAAGACAGGATCTGTCAATAAATGAGCATCTAATTGCTGTTATTATTGTTGTTGGTATGCTGGTGACGTCTTCCTTTTTGTCTATGTGTGGCGGCTCCATCCGCAGTCATTTCGAGCACCCGTCTTTTTGTGGGGAGTCCCATTAAGGAGTGGGGCAAGTTTTCTTTTTTCTTATTCATAGTATTAGTGCACTGACATGAAGTGACTAGGGACCCCCAAGAAATTGTTCAAGCCTTTTTATGATTATTATGAAACAGTTATTCCCCATATGACCAGTCCCTACTAAAGACTAAACTAGCACAGCTCCCTATCCTGACCCTCTGGGAATTAGTAAGAGCCTTTCTGGAGGCCCTTCTACCAGAATAATACAAGTGTTATAGAGAAGACTTTGCCCCCACCCTCAGATGTATTCATGCAATAACATCAGACCAGATTGGCTTTGCCTCCTAGAAATCAACTGACATAAATATGAGGAGACTTTTTACTAATCTATTACTAATCTATTATACTAATTCCCAACACTATCTTGGGCACCCATATAGTAGTCATGCTGAACATTAAGAACAAGTTTGACTTGGTGACCTGGGACTACATGTGCCTAGTGCTGGAGAAAATGTGTCTCAGCCCAGTCTACCTAAAAAGGATATCCCTATTATACTGTACCATTAACCACAAGTGGCTATTAAAATAGGACATAACCATTCCTGGTCAGAAGGGGAACTAGATCGGTCTGCCCCCATTGCCTACCATTTTTGCCCTAATGATGGAACCCATTGCAGTGGCACAGCGTGCTACCCCCTCCTGCAGGGTCTTAAGAAGCACAACTTGGAGGAATGTGTGGCTATGTACGTTGATTATATGCTTCTTTGCTCCAGGACCCTGGTCCATCCCTGCATACAGCCCTTCAAATGCTCAATACATTTTTTCTGGCTTACAAGTTAATTTGGAGAAGTCACAAATTCTTCCAGTACCTAGTGCGCAACAACATCACACTTCCTCTCTTCAGTGGGTGGTGAATATTAATTACTTAGGGATACATATTACTAATAACACAACTGATTTTATGTCCCTACACCTCATAACATTATTAGTCTTCACTAAAACTAAACGGAGACCTGAAAACACTTTCCACTATCCCTGATATCAGTCTGTCAGCCTAATAAAAATGAAACTCCTTCCCTTATATTTATGTCCGCTGGAATGCTCTAATATGGATACCCCCTTCCTTCTTCAGACAAATGGATACATTGATATTCTCCTTCCTCTGGAATCAGTTGGCCCTTAGACCAAGTTCTACAATTTTACCCAAAACCAATATATCTGGGGCCCTAACTCTTCCAGATTTTTAAAAATACCTTCTGGCAGGTCAATTGTCTAATTTCCATAAATGTCTCACACTTAAGAAAGCCACCACCAAGCAGCTTTGGTGGTGGAGGCAGCCAGTCTGAGCTCCTTTGAGGCCTCTCAGTACTTGCTTCAAAAAGCCAGTCAGGCCTCCTACCACCTCACTCACTCCATGCAGGCAACTAACAAAACCCTGGAACCAAACCTATAAGATAGTCAAACGGCGGCTCCTCTATACCAGTCTATGGAATTATTTGAGGCTTCCCCACCTCATGAAAATCCAGGATCCAGATTTGAGCAAAAAAAGGAATGAAAACATGAGATCATATTTTTGTTATTAATAATCTGGCCTATTTTGAGGCGCTGAAAGATAGGTATTCGTTGCTGAACTGATATATATTTAGATACCTTCAACTCCAACATGCATGTACCACACACTTTAATCTTGATCTTATACAACCGAAATCCTCTGGATTGGAATACCTTTCCAACATTAATCAGACCTTGCAGCAATTTGTAATCCCAGCTACTGATAAATGCAGGAAAAAGTGGTCCACAAATATCACAGACCTAGATGACAAGGACTGGGATGATGTCTTGGACTATTCCTTCAAGCAATTGGTTTCAGCCAGGAATAAACTTACATACAGTACGAAAAATTCCATCTGATCCATATCATTCCTGCTAAACTGGTCAGGATCTTCTCCTCCTTGTCCACACAGTGCTGGAGGTGATCCCACTCACAGACTTCATGCATATGTTCTTTAACCAGTTGTGGACACTGGCATGGGTACACACATAAATATAAACCTTCATCAAATTACACAGAGGGTCTTTTTGCCCCTACTACTACTCCGGTCATACATGCCAGCAACTGTTAAAATTAGAGCTGCAGCTAACGATTATTTTCAAAATCGATTAGTTAGCCGATTATTAAGTTCGATTAATCGTGTACCATCAGCTATAGAGGAATACAAATCCCAGCAAAACATGATAGAGCACCATGTGTGGGAAAGTGTAGGCTTACCTGAGCAGCTAAAAGTTGACAACTTTTTCAATAATCGATTATGTCGATTAGTTGTTGCAGCCCTAGTTAAAACGATACCCAGGAGTTGTTTTGCAAATACAGCAGCTGTGCTAGTTGCTTCTCTCAAAAAACAAAACTTCGGAACAGTGTTTGTAAACACTGTGTCAGACGGGAGGAGAGAGATACAACACAACATTTGGTTACTTTTGTACATCATCTACATTGAAGCAACCTGACGAGTGAAATTGTTTTTTTTTTAAATAGAATTTGTACCTGTTTAACCCCTTATTAACCCCTTGTTTTCTAACCATTTATTTTTTAGTGTTGCATTAAAAAAACTTTATTTTATTTGTAAATATGTTTGAGATGATTTGTACCAAAATCACAATTTGTCATTTTAAACAGAACAACTTATAGAATAGAATTATACTTTAAATCTAAATTAACAATTCAGATCATTGTCTGATCCTACTGAAATTTCCAGGATCAGATATATGTGATTACATTTATTGGCTTGAAATCTGGGGCAGAAGGTTTCTAGTACTGTATATATGTCTACATAGTGGAGCTCAGCAGGATGTTCCAGTCCTCCAATGGGCCAGTCTGATCCTGCTTTGTAGAAATATTTACTGCTGTATATAACTTAGCCATCACCAGACCTTTTTTTTACATTAATAATGTAGCAATATACAAATAACAACATATACATTACCCCTGATTGGTATGGGTGCATGCTAAAGCAGGCTTTCACACAAATCTAATTGACAAATTCATATTCTTTAGTTGCTTGGAACACTATGATGTGTAAGGAAATCAGATGAGAATAGAAGTGACATAAGCATACCCTGTTTAGATTAAATATTGTTGGAAGAGAAATCAATTGAGTATAGAAATCACTTTCACATAATTTGCTTTAATTTCCTTCTGCTTTAATACCGAGAAGCTAATTGGCTTAACTGAGACTGGGCTAATATCTAAAACAGTCCTACTTACTGGTGTTCCATGCTAGACCTAAACTAGCCTTAGCTGAATTCATGCTTTCCAGTAATGCCTTTGTTACTCTTCATAAATCAAATTTGCTTTTTTTTTAAGAAGCAAAGCACATTTTGCAGTGTAAACTGCATTAGTCAATTATGTGAATACCCAATATAATTATATTGTGCTGTCCAGTGTAACCACAAGTCTGTGTTGATTTGTGGTTCTGTCCACCTAAAATAATATAAAAGGTTTTCTATGTGTGACAAAGTGGTGTAGCAGCCTGCCTATTTACTCACCATGCACAGATGCAGGTGCATGCCTCTTTAACTCAATTTTACCTCCCTGATTGCTACCAGAGTACTTCAGTTTCAGTTGGGTGTCCTTTCGTCCTTGGGCCTTGGATCCCTCCAGCTGTTCACCTGTGTTACCAGAGCCACCCTAGACTTCACTTTGAGGAATTCTGTTTGAGGATAATCATGTTACTGAAGTAGCAATTCTGAGCTTGACTCTGTTTTTAAAGAGTCTTATAGAAACTATGCCATGCAACCACTTTTCCCTGATTGAGTCGCAGAGACATTGCTGTAAAGAGTCTGTGTTTGTGCAACATTTAATATTCTGTAGTGTATGCATGTTGTATGTATGTTGTGCATGCCACGAACGTAACACCTGTTTAGTACACTGCAAATTACAGTTACTCTATGTCGAATCATTCAGCTTATTTACCTATTTTGTAAAATTTTGCATCAATGAATCAGCCATGCCAGGAGGGGCGTATTTACCAGGAGGCAAACTAGGCGATTGCCTTGGGTGGCAGTTTTAAGGGGGGCAGCAAAAATGCTGCCCCCAAACTAGTGTGGCTGACTGGCCTTCGGGCAAATTAGGCGGTCACGAGACTTGCCTGGTGGAGGGGGGTGGGCTTAGATTAGGTAAGGTCCACCCAGAACGTTAGTGCTATTTGAGGTTTCCCGGGGAAGCTGACAGGAAGTGGGTACCTGGGGACTTCCTGCAGCTGCTGTCAACCTCCGTATGTGTATAAGGTAGCAAAGGGCAGCCCTGACACTAGACCGGACGGATTCGAAGGTTCAAATGTTTGCCTCAGGAACCCTGCCATCCTCCATCCACCATCCTCTTCTCATCATCGCCAACGCTGTCCGCAGTTGGCACAGCAAGTTGGTGCGATTTCTGCACCTGCACTATCAGACTCAGGTGGACATTCAGCAGACCGGCACCAAGCAGTAGGTAAAAGGGAGGAGGGGGAGTCGGGGACCCAGATATGGGGAATACACAGGAGCCTGCAGATAGGTGGTAGATCTGACCTGAGCAGCACATGTGCAGGGAAAGGGACCCTTCAGAGCCCACTGGAGAGTCCACACGGCCTACCATAGAATCCGCACAGCAATGGTAAGACCCCACACAGGCCTGATGAGCATCACAAAGTATGTAGCTTCATGTTAGTGAAGGTTTGCACCACTGGATTACCAGGGAATGTGCAGGTGATGGGGCTCTGTCTTTTATTTTATGTGGGAGGATGTATTAGTGTGTGTGTGTGTGTGTGTGTGGGTTGCATTTCTGTGTGTGTATGTATGTGTGTATTAGGCCCCATTCATACCTGCAAGTTTAGTTGTGATTAGGAATTTCTGTGTCAGGAAATTGCATTTTCCTGCATCAGGAATCCCTAATCTGAAATTTACAAGCGGCAGCTGTCATCCATTCAAGTTATTGACCATGTGACAGCCGCATGTAAACACCAGAACACCGCATGTAAAGGTAAGTGATATGATTACATGTGGTTAGGAATCAATCACTCTCTCTGGATGCACGATCAATGTGTCCAGGAAGAGTGAATGTTTTCTAACTGCACGTAATCATATCCGATACCATTACATGAGATGTGCAGGCCTGTACATGCAGCATTAAAGCAAGGAGTAGAGGGGTGGCACTGTCAGATAAAAGCCCCTCTCACTTAGAGTAAATGCAGCCCTGACCATAGGTATGTCATTGTTGCCCAAGCTGCCTATAAACAACCAGATTGGATGAAATCTAATTTCATGTCTTTGGCCAGCTCAGCAGAGATAAATCTCTTTAATGGTAAGAAAATGTATGTTTGGCATGTTTTTATGAAGTAATTTGCTAATAAAATAAAGCTCTTCTGTTTATAGTCATACAGTTCAGATAATGGTGAGGAGATCCCAGCAGAGCACAAAAAGACACACGCAGAAACTACTGATTGAAAAACAAATTGAAGCCCTCTCAGACAGAATTTCTTACATCAATATAAATTAAGTTACCACTCTAGAATAATACGTCCATACTATTATAATAAAAATGTTATGGATGGAATGTCGAAGTGTCTTCATTCATTACTAATTATTCTGGTTATTTCAGAGTTCCTTTCTTAAAAGCTAAAAGTTACAGTTTCATGTTCTCAACACAGTTTACCTCTGGGGATAATGCTTTAGTTAGAATTTCGCCATTGGAGGATTCTGCCTCCAGTAACAATTACGTCATGTGTATACAACTGCTCTTACACTCCACGCTATTTCCACTCCAGTGCCCAATAATATTGCATTAACTGTCCTCCTTCACCACCAGAATCCCCAACTCTACACTCGATCCACACGGTTATATATCTCCCTTTCCTGCAAGCGTCCCATGGTCCTTCCCCTGCCCTTACATATCCACATTTCAAAGTGACAAGTTCCCCCTCCTCTCTAGTTCTGTCACACAAGTGTGGAAGTCTCATGGTGGCTTCTTATTCCTGTTATGATGAGCCTCCACTTTGTCCCCAGAGCTACATCCTGTTTGAAAATTTGAAAGTGGAATGCTACTTTAAACTATGGTGCATTATGTCACTCGTTAACATGTGTGTGTTAGGGCAGCCTACTATTTTTGAACGGGCTGTCAAGGCACCACCATGAACTTTTAATGCTCATGCACCTTTTTCTCCCATACCACAATGCCCAGATGTGTGTTAGGGTGCCATTAACCCTATGGTGACCAGAGTTCTTTAAAATTAGGATGCCTTAAGAGTTCCCTTCACTGGAACTAAGGGGCCAAGCCCAACCCCTGAAAAACAACCCCACACCATAATCCTCCCTCCACCAAACTTTACACTTGGCACAATGCAGTGAGGCAAGTACCGTTCTCCTGGCAACCGCGAAACCCAGAAACATCCATCAATTGCCAGACAGAGAAGCATGATTCATCACTCCAGAGAACACGTCTCCACTTCTCTAGAGTCCTGTGGTATAACGGAAAATGTAATCATACTCACCGTAATTTTCTTTTCCTGGTTATATTCCATGGCAGCGCTGACAATTGGGTTCAGTCCTAATACCCCTAGTTGACAGGAACAGAAAGGGTTAAACAGTACCACCCTTTCCCATAAAAGCCCCTCCTACTCCCGAGTTCCTCAGTCTAAGTACCAAGCCAAGTATACCAAGGGTGGGAGTCTAGCGCTGTCATGGAATATAACCAGGAAAAGAAAATTACGGTGAGTATGATTAAATTTTCCGTTTTCCTGGTCATATCCATGGCAGCGCTGACAATTGGGATTTACCCAAGCACAAGACAGGGAGGGAAACAAGACCAAGAGCCACCATAATGCATGCTGAAAACTTTTAATGAGAGATACCATGGCGAGAAAGTAACACTCTCCTGCCAAACTGGTCATTAGCTGCAGCTCTAACATCCAATCTGTAATGCTTTATAAAAGTATTTTTGGAAGCCCATGTGGCCGCTCTGCAGATGTGGTCTGAAGAAACCCCTGCTGCCGCTGCCCAGGAGGACTCTCTAACATCCAATCTGTAGTGTTTTATAAACGTATTTTTGGAAGCCCATGTTGCCGCTCTGCAGATGTGGTCTGATGAAACCCCTGCCGCCGCTGCCCAGGAGGACGACATAGCCCGAGTGGAGTGAGCCCTGATTCCTTCTGGCGGAGATAACCCTGCTGCCCGATAGGCGTTAATGATGGTGCAAACAATCCACCGGCTCAGGGTAGCCTTAGTTGCTGCTTGCCCTTTCCTTGCTCCTGCTGGGATGACAAACAGTCTTTCAGACTTTCTCCACACCCTGGATCGTTCCACGTAGATCCTGAGACAGCGGACCAAATCCAGACAGCCGTCCCTGTCCTGTGAATTGAGAGCAGGCAACACGATATTCTTATATATATGGAAGCTGGAGTGTACCTTCGGAAGAAACTCTGGAACAGTCCTTAGAACCACTCTATCTTCCTGGAAGATAAGAAAAGGCTGTACACAACTGCAGGCCTGGAGCTCCGACACTCTCCTACCGGAGGCCAAGGCCACCAAGGAGACCGTTTTGAAAGACAGAAACTGCATCGAAATCTCCTCCAATGGTTCAAAAGGAGGGCCTGAAAGCTTCTCCAGGACAAGAGGAAGGTCCCATGATGGGTAGAGAGGCCGCTTGGGGGGGTTAACTTTCCCCACCGCCTTCAGAAATCTAGCAATATTCAAATCCTGGGACCAACGGACCCCGGTGATAGCTGAAATGGCCGACACTTGTACCTTGAGCCTGTTGAGACTTAGCTTCCGTTCCAGGCCTCTCTGAAGAAAATCCAGTATAGCCTTAGGAGGAGGGCGGGCATGGTCGGCCCCGTTAGCCCTAGCCCATGTCGAGAACACATTCCACAACCGATAATATGATGCAGAAGGGGACATCTTCCTGGACTTCAGAAGTGTGTCAACGACTGCTTGAGAGAATCCCGACTCCTTCAGCCGTTCCCTCTCAATAGCCAAGCCGTCAGGTGAAGGTCCTGAGGATTCGGATTCCTGGCAGATATACCGCTCTGATGCCTTACAGATTCCGTGCAGCCCATAACATCAGGAGGGACAGGATCCGCATCATGTTGGGGCTCCTTGTGCCCCCTTGATGATTGACATACGCCACCACAGTGGCATTGTCCACTAACACCTTGACCCATCGGCACTGGAGCTGGTCCTGAAAAAAACAGAGAGCTTGCATCACCGCTTTCAGCTCTAGCAGATTGGAAGATCTGTTCCTCCATGCCAGTGGCCACATCCCTTGTGCATATTGGCCATCTAGATGAGCTCCCCAGCCTATCCCGCTGGCGTCCGTGGTGATGGTAATCCATGGAATCTCCCCCAATGGGAAACCCTGGAGCAGGTTCTCGTCCCGGGACCACCACCCTAGTGAGCGTCTGACCTTGAGCGATATCCTGATCTGCTGCTTCTTGTCCTGATACCTGTACTGGTGGAGAAAAGAACTTTGAGCTTCTCTCATATGCCACTGGGCCCACCGAGTCAGGCCTATGGTTGAGGACATGGATCCCAACAGACTCATGAAAACTTCGGCTGTGACTTGGGTGCATGACCGGACGAATTCTACCTTCTGTCTGATCTTGGCAACTCTGTCTCTGGATAGCTGAACCACGCCCATGCTGGTTCGGAAATCCGCTCCTAATTACACCATTGTCTGGCTCTTCTGCATATTCAACACCCACCCGAAGTCGTTCAGGACTTTCATGGTGACATCCCTGTGGAAGACTGCCTCCTCTCTCGTAGTTGCTAGGATCAAAATATCGTCGAGATAATGGAAAATGTTGATACCTTGTTTCCGAATTTCCGCAATGACAGTAACCAGGACCTTTGTGAAAGTCCTGGGAGCTGTGCTGAGGCCGAATGGCATTGCTCTGAACTGATAGTGCCTGCGATTGACACAGAACCTGAGAAATTGCTGGTGTTCCGGTGCCATGGGGATGTGGAAGTATGCGTCCTTTAAGTCTATGGAGACCATCCACATGTTTGGACGCACCACCCTTACGATAGTCCGAAGGGACTCCATCTTGAATTTTCTCAACGCAATAAACTTGTTGAGCTGATGGAGATCCAAGACCGGCCTCCAACCGCCTTTTGCCTTGGGAGTCAAAAACAGATGAGAATAGAACCCCTGGAACTGTTGATTCTCTGGAACTGACAGAATGGCCCCCTGGGCCAACAGAGTTTGTACAAACTCCAACATTACATGCCGTTTTGCGGGTTCTCTTGGCAATTTGGTGTTTATAAACCTGCCTCTTGGGGGAAGGAATCTGAATTCGAGCCTGTAACCTTCCCTGATGATCTTCAGTACCCAGAGACCCGAAAACCGTTGCAACCGTGCCCCCACTCTCGTGTCTCCAGGACAGACACCTTCATAAGACACCTCCTGATTTGGTGGATCCAGCCCCTCTGCCTCTTCCACCTCTGGGAGCACCAGATCTACCCCTTCACGCCTGAGAGCGGGAGGACTCTCTCCCGGGCTTATAGGACCTGGAGTCCCGAAAGGACTGGCTCCAATCCCGATAATCGCACCTAGTTCTTCTCTCCTGTGGAAGCATGGCCTTTTTGCTTTCAATAGATTTCTTAATATAAGAATCTAATTCCTGGCCAAATAACATCCCCCTTTGGAATGATTGGGAACACAGACTATTCTTGAAGGATGAATCAGCGCCCCATGATCTGAGCCACAGCGCCCTACGTGCTACCACCGAGGACACCATGCCTCTGGCCAGACACTGTATAAGGTCGTCAGAAGCTTCTGTGGAGAACTCCGCTGCCAGCCTGATGTCCTGTAGTTTATCAAGGAGCCTGTGTCTGCTTGCTCCTCTCTTTATAATTTCTTCCAGCTCTTCCAAACACAATTTGGACGTGTGAGACACCGAGGACAAGGCTACTGCCGGATGAAGACCCATCCCTAAGGAAGTATAGGTCTTCACCAAGCTGTGCTCAATTTTCCGATCCATCGAATCCTTCAGAGAGCCTGCGTTGTCCACCGGTAAGGCGGTGCGTTTCTCCAATCTGACCACCGCTGCGTCAATTTTTGGGGCCGTATCCCAAGTGTTGGAGTCCGTGTTATTGATGGGGTAGAGGGGAGCAAACCTCCCTTTAGACCCCATTCTTTTCTCCGATTTATCCCATTCTTCCTTAATGAGGTTTTTGGTAACCATACTCACTGGAAAGCTTTCTCTGACCCGAAAAGTGTCTGCTGGAGGGGGACAAGACCTCTTCATGCTCCCGCATATCCAATGCTTTAAGCACCAAAGCGATCAGAGCATCCACCCTCTTGGGGTCCAGTGAAGAGGTAGTAGGAGAATCTTCCTGATCTGAAGACAGGGAATATTCACCTTCCGACAGGGACCTCTCCTCCTCCGTATCTACTGAGGAGTCCCAAATCGAGCTTGCCGCTCTTTGCCGTTTGCGGGAATGGCCTGCTTGCCTTGCCTTTGCCACTGCCTGCTGAATCAAGTCCAAGATGTCCGCAGACGACTTTGAAGTGCCCGCTGCCTCTTTAAGACAGTCCGCACAAAGCCTTTTCCCTGCCACAGCTTTAGCATCACAGGCTGAGCATCTGGGCGACTTAGCAGTTTTCTTCCCCGAAGATGCAGAAGATTCCATATCCGCAGGGCTAAAAAATGGAGCTGAAAATCCATTTTAGTAAGATGCACTCTTTTTTTTTCCGTTGGAAAAACTCCTCCTCCCCTTAACTCCTTAGATGTGGACCTGTGGGGCGAGAGACCTCTTCCACCGACGTCCATAGCGACAACGAGGGCACAGAGGGCAAAGAAAAGAGCAAAAACAGTAACTTTTTCAATAATCGATTATAATCGATTATGTCGATTAGTTGTTGCAGCCCTAAAGAAATCATACCTTTTTTTAAATCCGGCGCCAAAACCCGGCCCAGCGTGACGTCACACGCGCCCCGCTGACGCCCGCGCATGCGCAGTAGGCTCCTGAAGCCGAAACTGCCCACACCAGTCTTGCCCTCATACCGCAGCCGATACGCACACACCCAGAGGGAGAAGCAGACGATCCGAGTATCCCCCCCACGTATGTCCTATCCTTGTCCAGTAGGGAAGTTAAAAATAGGGCGAAAATAGGGGGGGGCAGTAGTGCTCATCCAGCGGCCCGATGTCGCTCCTCAAGGGGACACCCTTGCTCGGGCCCGAACTTGAGGGCTTCCCAGGGGAGAGAGGCTGAACTCCCCTGGGGCAGTAGCAGTATCCTAAAGAGCTAACACTCTAGCAACATAAAACCCTGTCCTAGGGGGACAGGAACAAAAAAGACTGAGGAATTCGGGAGTAGGAGGGGCTTTTATGGGAAAGGGTGGTACTGTTTAACCCTTTCTGTTCCTCTCAACTAGGGGTATTAGGACTAAACCCAATTGTCAGCGCTGCCATGGATATGACCAGGAAATATATATATATATGTATATATATATATATATATATATTGTGGCAGTGCATAGCAATGCTGCGACATAGCATGGCAACATTGGCACCCAGGACTCTCAGCCAAAGGGGCTGAGAGGGTCCAGAATGTAAACAATGTTATAAGGAAGATCCTGGCTTTTCAGGTCCTTCCAGGTTTTCCTAAAAGCAGCCTTATGAGGAGTCTGGACCAGAGTTCAGAGAGTGCTGTGGGAGTTGTGTGGGTGCAGGAAGCACAGAGCAACAGCAGACCCAGGTGCGTGCGGGACACGTGGAACAGCCAGGGAAGGCTGGGAGAGGTCGGGAAGGTCAGTGACCCTAGGACCGCTGGGACACACTGCTGAGAGAGCAGTGTGAGTCCTCACGAGGGAAGCTATCTTGTGCAACAGGGGAGGTCTGCGTTTTACTTGCATTTACTGACTACAGTGGAGTGTCCTTGTTACGAGAGAGAGAGATAGAGAGAGAGAGAAAAATATCTACAGTGTGGTATTGACAACTCAGATTTAATCTGTTAACATATAGCAATTCTTATCTACACTGCATTTAATGACCAGGTTTTCCTCCCTCTACAGATCCACTGAATGTACACACCATCAATGTAAACCATTAGCAGCAGAAATACGCTCATTATTCAGCCAGTGACTACAAGCATCCATCTTATGTCACTGGCTTGTGTGATCCAGTATCTGAAATCAACAGAATCATTTACATATATTGAAATATGTGATAGATTGGAGATCTAAATAAAGATAATAACGTTTCAACCAATAGACATTTTGTGCAGAAACCTTCTCAAATAAATATTCTCTTGCAAGGAAGGCTTTAGTTTACAGATAATAGTTATATCATCTTTAATATATGGTAATATTAATGTGCTTTAATGCTGTCACCATTCCCTTACATTTAAAAGTAAACATCAACTAATTTGGTTTTATCATTATGGTTAAAGTTTGACTCCAGGCAAACCTTTTTTAGTTTTAGTGAGGAAGGATTAAACCACCCTGTCTGGTGAAAAAAAGCAGAGTGAGATGTAGAAGACATGGCAGAGATGAGCTGTGGAGGGGAAGTGGGGGGTTGCAGACGTGTGCTGTGAGGGGATGCAGAGGCGAGCTGTGGATGGGGGCGCAGAGTTGAGCTGTGGACAGAGGACGCAGAGGAAAGCTGTGGACGGGGGGCGCCGAGATGAGCTGTGAAAGGGGTGTGTGTGGGGTTGGGGGGGCTAGAAGAGGTAATCTGTGGATTAGGGGCACAGAGGTACATGTTGGAACAGGGTTGCAGAGTTGAGCAGTGGATGGATACTTATGGGGATGTTGCTTGAGGAAGGGATGAGGATTTTAGCTTGGGGAAGGAAAAGGAGCAATATTTACTGGGGAACAACAAAGCATATACATTTCAGTGGCCAAGTGTATGTTATGTATGGCACGGCATACAGGATGCAGCAGTTGATATTCAGTATGCTGTGTTATATGTTACATAACCTCTTATTGTCATATTTACTTAGGTTTATGTTTGGGTAATATCTAATCTGGCATTACTGTCTGCTTTGTTATTTTTCTGAGTACTGTGCCTGTTATTGTGCTAATGCATATGTTACCTATTTGCTGGCCTGTACTCCAGAATGTATGATTCCTTATATATTCCTTGTGCTTTGTATTCTGTGCTGCACATTACAAATTCATGACCACTGACCACTGTACTATGTGTGCTGAGATGTATGTTACATACTTCTGAGCCCTGCACTTAGTGCACTTAGCTACACATTACACACTCTTGCCCACTTCATATACATTACATAATCCTAACGCTGTATGCTGTGCAGGTTTAACATACGAAACAGCAAACAGCAGCAGTCAGGATTATGTAAAGTACAGTGGCCTACATTATATACCGTGTTTCCCCAAAAATAAGACAGTGTCTTATTTTTTTTTTTTTGCACGAAAAAAGACACTAGGTCTTATTTTCGGGGGATGTCTTACCCTGGCTGGGGGAGGACTGGATGTCCCAGAAGGCGGCGTGCTGTTGCCGGTCCCGGTGTGATGTTATGCCGGTTCCATCGGGCGTGTGGGCGGGAGCTGCGGCCGGCGGCAGTGTGGGCTGGGTGGGAACTGCGGCCGGCGTGTGGGTGGGGCGGGAGCTGCGGCCGGTCTTTACACAAAGTAAGACCTAGCGGATTTCTGCAATATAAGACCTACCACCGAACTAGGTCTTATTTTCGGGGTAGGTCTTATATTACAGAAATCACTTAAGATAGTGCTAGGTCTTACTATCGGGTTAGGTCTTACTTTCGGGGAAACACGGTACTCTTCACCATACTTTCATACTTTGCATGCCGTGCTGTGTAGTACAGTACATATAATTTACTGTTGTATCTTATATACTTATGGCTCCTGCACCCTGTACTCTGGACTGTACAATATAAACCCCGGACCACTGCATTCTGTACACTGGGGTACTTTTGACCACTGAACTCTGTACTTTCTAACCAAAGTGTTTATTGTCTCAATAGTTGCTGGTTGCTAAGTATGGGGACACACACCGATCGGCACCCCATACACGCGATCGCTTGTATGGTAACAGGCATCGCTGCCTATTTTTAAAAAACTTCAATTTCCCACTTTAACTGGAGGCAGTTAAAGTGTATTTCCACTTTTGCCAAATTGGGATAACATCTCATTTATATTTGTTACATGTTCTCATTCACATTACATAGGTTAAGAGAAATATTAAAAAACTGCTGCTTACATATTACTTGCTACATGTTTGCACTGTAAGCCAGCACTTGTCATCGTGCGGGGACCTGAATGCAGTGTACAGATTGTACACTCCACATAAAGTTAAAAAAATGCAAACAATGAAAGCTCTAGCAGTGTGCCGGAGCTGCCACAATGCACCAGCCTGTCCGGTAAAACACTGCGGGCTAGTGTGAACAGGCTTTAAATCTAGGGGTTAGAGGAAAAGGCTGTAATACTTACCTTATTCTTCACTCCCCTGGATGCAATCACTGTTCTTTTCTCTCTGACGCTATAGGTTGTTGATGGGTGCTTGCCTTCCTCTTGTATAATGCAGGACTATTGATCTTGCAATGTATCTGATGATGTCGGCATGCAACTGCTGGATGGATCGCCTTAGAGAAGAGGTTGCAGAGAACTGGCCACACATTGTGGCGGAAGGCTGCCGAAGAAAGGAATCTCCAGCCTATTCCTTAACTCCTACACCTAACAAGCATTTAGCCCTTGCAGTGTGGGGAGACCCCAAGACTATATATGTTGATGATTTTCATTTAATTATGTGATTTTTACAATCAATGTACACAATAAAAAAAAAAAATATATATATTTTTTTAAAATTTAAATTTAATTTAATTTTTTATACAAATTGAAGTGGTCATGGTGGTGCCTAAAAGGCCATTTTGTTTGCTGTTCCTTCTTTCCTCCATGGTGTAGGCAGCTAGCAGTGTGGTAATCAGGATAGCAGGAAGGTTGTATTCTACTTTCAATCTCTTCTAATTGAAGAATGTTATGTGACATTTAAAAAAATCTGCGGGTAAACGCAATGATTTTGTTAAAAAAGCATGTGCTGTTTTTTTAAGGATTATTTTCCCTTGCAGAGAATATAAAGTTCACACATAGTTCTTTTTAGTTCATGATGATTCACAACTTTAACCAGTTGACATCCGCGGTGTTAAACCCCCTTCCCATCCAGGCCATTTTTCATCGCAAACGAGCACATATAGGCGATCGGCGGGCTATGGACCCGCTGATCGCCTATATGTGAAACACCCGGTACCGGGTGTTCGCATTGGACGGGTCTTTTCTGCCCGTGCGTGCCCGCTAGGGGGCGCGCGCGAGCAGAAAAAAATTGCCGTCTGGAGACGGCAACCCGCAGATGCTGCAGTGCCGTCCGTCCGTTTTTTTACTACGGGCGGACGGCAAGAGGTTAAACATGATGTACTGGATCATATACATGTTATTCCTCTCTACCCCCTTGAATTAAGAGATATTTCTATAATGAGTACAGCAAAAATATAAATATTTCTATTTTCCTTATAGGCCTTAAGTAAAATTGCTGTTTCCAACATATTCTGGATTCAGCTGTTTTATTGGAAAGACAGATGGTTTGATAAGTGTAACCATCAACATGAATATGCAGAAGACATACATCTCCTATAGTGCCAAGAACTGTGAGGGCTTTTTTGTCCTCTAAATAATATAACATGTTTCGTTAGAAATATTACAGTAGTCCAGTAGGGACCTAAACTGTATTACTTTTGTGTTATAAGGAGAAATTAAAACCTTAAATCTCTCAAGATTTTATTTTGGAAAATCAATTGCCCAATCAATTTAAGCTACTAAACAGAAATCTGTAAATAAAAAAACTTGGGAAGATATTACATTAACTGCCCTAAGGCTTGTTAAACTTGACCTACATAGTGTGGGGGCAGCTGTTTTGCTGGCTGAATCAGCTTTTATAAGAAATAAACAGAAGTATAGAAATTGTGTACAAGCCCCTTTTGTTTTTGGAAGTACTGTATATCTAAAGCCAAAATGTTCCTATTTAATTTTGGACAAAGTTTTGGATAAAGTAGGTTACAACAAAAACAAGAAATACCGGGGTTTATGAGAGATATAACACCATGGCTTGCAGTTTCATAGAAAAACAAATTATTTTAATTTTTACATATTTATAGATAACATATGTGTTACAAATGTACATACAAGGATAAAATTAGGGGCAACAAACAGTTGCAACCAAATGTAAAAAATATATAACAATGTTTAAACCGAGGTCATATACCCATTAGGCATATATAGATAGAACCATTGGAAATCAATACATTGTGTATGTCCAATCCCTACGCGTTTTGCGACTTGGCTTCTTCAGGGGATTGTGACCTACCCTAGTAGAAAACAATACATTTGATCAAAACATGTCCACAGTTCCCCAATGGGTCCATTATAATTACATATAATGCACAAAATACAGAGAAAAAAAGGAATGTGCCTGGGTATTCATACCCAATGGAGAGAGTCTGTAATGATCCGTGCAAACTCTGCGGGAGGTATAGGATCACAACTGCGGAGGTAAGCGTAAATGGTTCAGTTGAAGGGTTCACTGTCACACTTTAGTGTAGTGAGTGAAGTCGGAACCCCTTACACATCATATACCATTCTGATTGCAGGAGGAATTAAATGGTAGAGGTGAATTCCCACAACCCTCAATTCTACAGCATTGGGGCCTGTTGGGAATTGTAGTTCTCTCCCCAAGTTTACTTCACTAGGGAGGTCAAAGAGACAGTAACTCTATTGCATATAGTATTTAAGACAGTCCAGAGAAGAGGGTAAGGCAGTTTTAGATAAGAGCGTTTAGTTGGATTCACTACCCCTAACCTTGATGTCAGTAGGTGCATACAACTCGGCAATTGATTACAGCATGTGGTAATGGCTACTTGCTGTTAGGTGGGAAGTCCTTTCACAGGATGGGAGGCTGTATCCAGGCTGCCAGAATGTAAGGGGTAGATGTGGAGGTCCAGGCTGTATCCAGGCTGCCAGAATCCAAGGGGTTGACGGGGCCGTCCCTGCCATGTTCTTGGGCTACGGAGCGGGGTCCGATCCTGACAGAGTCCCATCACCATTCACACCAATATATACCGATTACTCACCACCCAGTTGGAGTGGTTTTAGGAAGGTCGAACTCTCTGTGTGGATTGTGGGCGGGGATACAAATCCTCGGCTGAAAGATCTCGTTCAGTTTTATGTTTTTTGTTTATTCTTTCTATGTCCAATGGAGACCTCAGGGCCGCAGTAGGAGGGAGGGACTGCACGTCCAAGCAGGAGGATGGGGCTGCCTATATCTGTCTTGTAGTGTTCTTATGCTCCAACATCCACACACCTGTTTTTCATATTGTATTTCTTTAGTATTTGTGCATATAGTAACTCGAAAGACATCCCATAACTTGTGACCATTTTTCTAAATCTATGCATAATTAATTATATTTGCAGAGATGGTTGGTTGCTTTTATCCAGGAGCCCTTTTCATTCTATTTTCATGTGTATTCCCACCCCACCTACTTAATTAGTGATATATGTGCATGTACCTATATATGCATATCTGCACCCTATATAAAGATGCATGTAGTTGTATGGATGTGTCCTATGTGCAGGACTCTGTATAATCCTATCTATAAAGGAAAGGTAAATGTCCTAGCTAGATCTCTGTCTTAATATAATGAATAATGTTGTGATGTTCGTTCTAGTAAAGTGACAAAGTTAAAAAACAAAAATTAAAAATTAAAAAATAGTGAAAAATAATAAAGAAAAAAGAGATAAACAGGCGGTGTCAAAAGACATTGTGAAATGTGTGTTGTATCTTCAAAGTGATTGGTATAAACCTGATACATCCAGGTGTAATAAGTGTTCAGTATAATTTATAAACATGACTTGAATTAATCATCTCGTTGAAAAGTATCAAAGTTAATAAGTGAATTAATTGATTTGTTTAAAGAGTTTCCTCTTTGTGTGTCACAACCTAGTCGAAACGCGTAGGGATTGGACATACACAATGTATTGATTTCCAATGGTTCAGTCTATATATACCAAATGGGTATATGACCTCGGTTTAAACATTTTTTAAATTTGGTCGCAACTGTTTGTTGCCCCCTTTTTTTTTTTTTTATCCTTGTATGTACATTTGTAACACATATGTTATCTATAAATATGTAAAAATTAAAATAATTAGTTTTTTCTATCAAACTTGAAGCCATGGTGTCATATCTCTCATAAACCCCGGTATTTCTTGTTTTTGTTGTAACCAGTTGTGTTGTAGGGGGAGAGATCACACCTGGGGGGCCATTGGGCCAACTACTCACGCTTGTCCTTGCATAATTTGGATAAAGTAGGTAATGGTTAAAACCCCTGCCAAAGTCTTTGATTGCTATGTCTCATTAGGGAGAATTTCCTTTGCTTCCTGTTTTGGGAGACGCAATAGGAAGTGAGAGGAAATCCCTGTGAAGAAAATGAAATAAGCTATTAGACCACTAACACCCAAACAAGTGGAATATTTCCTTCTATTCCTAATTTGCTGACAAGTAAACATTTTGGATTTCCTTCAGTTTCGCTGCTCGTGACAATGGTCACCAAGACAAATAGAGAGGGTGAATTTCTCACAGGCAGCAATAAAAAAAATGTGACGGGGGTTCTAATCCCTCCATACTCTTTTATAGCAGACTTTGAACCTCTTTCACTAAAAATCACATCGGCATGCAGCTCTGACTTACATTCAATAATTAAACAAATCGTTCTATCCAGTTTTTCATGATTCAAATAGGGGTGTGGCACCACTCACTCAGGATCTGTTCACAATCATTTGTTTTGTACATTAATTAAACAAACATATTTTGCTTTTAATTACAATTACTGTTTTTTTCCACTTCCTGGTCCTCATATGCATTAGTGATGGAGCCTGTGCCTAAGAGATGCATCTTGGGAAGGTTACATCAGGAGTGCATTAGTGGTAAATCTCACCTGTATAATGCTCCACCTGTGGAACTGTTTTTTTTCCACTTCCTGGTCCTCATATGCATTAGTGATGGAGCCTGTGCCTAAGAGATGCATCTTGGGAAGGTTACATCAGGAGTGCATTAGTGGTAAATCTCACCTGTATACTGCAAAATCTCACAATACCTCAGGGAAAGGCATTGTTTCCCTCTGAGATGATGTGCATAGTCACATGTCCTGGTCACATGTGCCAGAGCTCCAGGAAGTAAAGGGGAATATATTAATCTGCCTTAGTAAAAATGACCACTGTGAGAAGAATGGGGAGGAAAAAAAATAAGGTATGCAAAGACTAAAAAGTCGACAATTATCTATAAATATCTGTTTGTAGATTGCCATTACTATGGGGGTTATTCACAAAAAGGTGAAGAGTTTGGAGAAGGCAGGAGGAGTGAACAATCTAGGACAACATAGCTGAACTGGAAAGTGAGCTGAATTGGAGAATGTTTCCAAATCAGCTATTTTGGCCTATGCATATATTCAGAAATGCATGAAAAGCCACACTGTCACTTCAAGGCACCTCTGACAAGTGTGGTCCCTAACTCAGGGCTGCACTGTGTTTCTGTGCAGGGATGACCATCTTGGTATAGTTTTGTTTTCTCATGTCAAAGTTGCCCTCCTGATGACTGGTGATCTGATGAATGGCAGGGATACACAGATATTGAAAAATATTTTTTCCTTGTCTTACTGGTGGTCATGGATGCAAATTACTGCTTCTGTTACATTGACATTGGGTCTTATGCAAACAGCTCAGAATTCAGTATTTTTGGGCATTCTTCCTTTCTCCAGATGTTGTGGAAAATGAACTGGAACAAGAAGTCCTGCTCTACCCTTTGTGTTTGTTGGAGGGCATTTGCCCTGAGTGAGCACCTGCACCCTGTAACACCCTATTCTAAATGCAGCCTGGATTTACAGAAGAGGGTTTTCAATTAATGGATCACAAAAGGATGTGGAGTTGTGGAGTGTGCTTTTGGACAATAAATTAGGTTTTCTGCATACTCCAGTAAAATTTAACTTGCAGAATGCATTCAGTGCAGTTAAGGCAGCATGTGCAGGGGTGACCATCTTGGTAGAGGTTTTGTTTTGTCATGTCAAAGCTGCCCTCCTGATGACTGGTGATCTAATGAATGGCAGGGATACACAGGTATTGCAGGTACAGAAAGTAGTGCAGTGGTGACATACCAAAGTGGATGTAAGCTCAAAAGGTGAAGGGTTTCTATCTTATAGGGAAGATCTAGAAATGGTATGGGAAAACATGTAAATGTTTGGGTTGATGCTGCTTGGGTACAGCAACATTTCTAGATGTTCCTTATAAGATAGCAAATCTTCACTTTTTGAGTTCAAGTCCACTTTACCAGTTGAACTATGTTACAGGAAGCAGCAACCTATTTCTTTGACACATATACTTATCTAATTATCATGCACAGCCCTGTAGTCCAATGCCTATTTTCTCTAGCCCACTTGTGTTCCTATTTCCCAATGCTACAAGATGAATGAATGTCTGAGGATTATTTAGATTCTAAAACTTCAGATCAGTTTAGTGCTGCATAGTACATGCTGCTTTTGTTATTTAAGCTATTTCTTTCTTTAGAAATGGTTCTTTGAATATTTTATGCAAGTGAGTGGTTCACCGTTTACTCAGCAAAGGTGAGATCTGTCATGGAAAAATTCACTATGAGGGAAATTGGATATTACATAATAGACAGAAACGGAATATTTACATAGCAATCATTGTTAAAACTGACAACACTGGTTTACTATGCATAATAAGCAATTATGAGGCTATTAGATAGCACTTATGAATTAAGTAGGTATCTCTATGGCATTATTGTTGAATTGAATTGTTGAAACTGCTTACAAGTTAATTGATTCATTCATTTTGATCGCCTTAATCATTATGTTAATGCATGCAATGTATTGTCACACATTTCTTTTTTTTAAACAAGAAATAGTTGTCTGTAGTTTCATACCAAATCGCCTTTTAATTTATTTTAAATCTTATCATTGTAAATTGGTTTGGTATTTCTTACAGCATGCTGTCTAATTTGTAATTAATTGTGATGACATGGGTGCATCTGTGTTAAAGAGCTTTCATTAATTAACCACTTTTTTCTTACATTTTAATTTCTTTTGTGTCTGATCAAATATTTCAAGCATCATCTTTACTAGATATATTAGGCATAGTGCTAAGCATTGAATTTTATTTATAACTTATTATTATTTGCTGAACAACTGGTTTCTAATAAGCAACTAGTGGTAATACAGTGTTAAAACAACCTGCAAATGTACTGGTTAGTTATTTTTAAAAGTGTTTATAGAGGTTTGGACAGAACCACCAGACAACACCCCACTGCAAGGAGTTTACTCATACCCCAAAGTCAGCAACGGGAGAGTCACCCCTCCTTTTTGTTACCCACATATTCTGAGGCTAAAATAAAAGTGAAAGACTTAAAGCTGAACTCCAAGCAGATGAAAAAAGCACAAATGGTCAATATTCATTAATACATACTCAAGGGACTGTTTCACCTTGTGCATTGCAGCAACACAAGCTAAAACATACACCCTAATGTGCATTACCACAATGTATGGCAATGCACCTGCTCTATGAGAAGTGGGTTGCGGTGCCATTCACAATAAATGGCACCCAACGCATTGTACAGTAGAGCCCAATGCACCACAGCGCACCACAGCTCAAATACCCTGCAATGTGGTGCTCTGTGTTGTTAAAAATAATACACATGCTATCTTAATTGAATGTATATTAATGCATTCCACAATATGTGTTAATGTGTGAACAATTACGCTCTGCAATGGAACACTCAAGTGTGAATGGGCCTGGATTTTTTTTCTAATGCAAGCCGTCCATGTACTTTGTATCAGCCTCTTGTAGTCTTTGTCCATTGTTCGAGACACCTTCTCTGTCATATTGGATGTGCCGAACGATGTGGTTATGAAAAAACCAACAAAAGGAAGAGTGGTCAAATTTAAAGGAGAACTATGAGGTGAGTGCTTTTCACTCACCTCATAGTTCTAGCCGACATGTGACAATGAGACTGTCACAGGTCGGCTCAGTAGATTGGGAGGTGAGCAAACACATACCGGGTTCGCTCACCTCTCGATCCTGTCACAGCTCTCTGCCGTGACAGGGGGAGGGGCTGGATTCCCCTCTTCCCCGCTCCGATCTGCCAGCGCTGACTGGCGGAACGGACGGGGGAGGGGGCGGGTACAGCTGGCTCTAGATAGGCAGAGCCAGCTGTCACTCACGCAGCTGGGCGGTTCCCGTCATCTAAGCCGACTGCGGCATCTCAGTATACCGCGGTATACTGAGCTTAGGGTAACGGGAGGACGCTAATTTGTGTCCTTCCGTTATCCTAAGGAGAACTATGGGGAAAAACACTGACCCCATAGTTCTCCTTTAACCCATCTAGACTGTGTGGGAGCAATAGATGGGAAACGCATACATATCATCAAGCCAATAGGGAGTGGCAGAAAGTATTTTAACTATGAAAAATATTTTTCTCGTGTCTTACTGGTGGTCACGGATGCAAATTATTGCTTCTGTTACATTGGGTCTTATGCAAGCAGCTCAGACTTCAGTATTTTTGGGCATTCTTCCTTTGTCCAGATGCTGTGGAAAATGAACTTGATCTGCCCAAATGTTTCCCGCTGCTGGGAACAAGAAGTCCTGCTCTACCCTTTGTGTTTGTTGGAGGGCATTTGCCCTGATTGAGCACCTGCACCCTATAACACCCTATTCTAACTGCAGCCTGGATTTACAGAAGAGGGTTTTCAATTATAGGCTCACCAAAGGATGTAGAGTTGTGGAGTGTGCTTTTGGCCAATAAATGGCATTTTCTGCATACTTGAGTAAATTGAACTTGCAGAATGCATTCACTGCAGTTAAGGCAGCATGTGCCCTGTACAATTTTTTTTCATCAGCGTGATGGCTACCTTTTGAAGAATAATCAACACATAGTCCAAACATAAGCAATAACTATGAATACTTCTTCTTGTCTCCCACTGGAGAGCTCCCAGTGCAGCTTGAGGCTGTCAAATCATTTGACATAAGGACTGAAAATGTGCATACTTGTTGTAACTGTAATTGGTTTCTTTTCTCTGGTTATTTTGCGTAAAACAATTATCTGAAACAATCTGGTTTTGTTTTCTTCCTGTTTTGCTAAGGTTCTGTTCACACATATAGCGGTGACCTGTGCTGTACTGAACTGGATCAACGCAGGTCACCACTAGGACACATAGAAAACAATTTTCTATGTGTCCCATTCACACCACAACCCGGGTGTGATGGGCGGGGCGATGCAATAACTTGTAGACAGAAATATCATACCAGGAAAGCATGAAAACATGAACAGTATGTCATGCAGTATGAGCACATGGCTTCTGTACACATATAGAGGCTCTTTGCTGTGTTTCTGAGGCTGGGCACACACCTTACAACCATCGCAAGACTTTTGTCTTGTGATGGTTGTAAGGTAATTAAAAAAACATACAATCTGCCTATCTTGGACAGGCAGATCTACTTGCGATGATCGCAAGCCTGCCCCCCTGAGGGACGGGCTTTTGATGACCACAATGCCGAATGGGCAGTGTGCGCTTGCGCACACCGGCCCGTCCGGCTTTTATCTTACGAACATGCGACACACCCGCCGAAAATCGTACGATTCTCGTCGGGTTTTCGAACATGTTTGTAAGATAAAAGTCGTGCGACCTTACAGTAGTAGAGGTTGCACGGCTTCCACACACCTTACGATAATCATACGATCGTGGGATTTCCCGCGATTATCGTACGATTATCGCAAGGTGTGTGGGCACCTTTAGAGGTAGAGTAGCTTTCCTAACTAGGACATAACTGTGCCATAATTTCTTCCAAGGCTTTGTTTTGTCTTCCTCTGCTTCAATATTGGGGCACCTTGGGGTCATAAAGGTTTGTGTGGGAGCACACTAGGAATATGAATGAATGAATCGGCATCAAACAGGGACAATGTGCTATGCCAATGTGATCAGTTGTGTTTACAAAGGGGAGGACAGCTGGTTATTTTGTGGAAAACGCTTGACAAGTGCAAAAAAAAAAAATGCTTGAAAACATCTGTTCTGTGCATTTACATGCATTCCCATTGGAGTCTATGGGGCCAAAAATGCTAAATTCTGTTGTGTACTTTTTCCAGCGACAGGCCTTTGGTTACAAGGGCAGAGCGCTCCCATGTGAACAGGGGCAATTAAAAAAACAAATTAAAATCCTCTGCTTGAGTGTTGTGGCGCTTTCAGCTACAAAATCCTACGTGTGAATGGGACCCTAGGGGAATATTTAGAAAGTAGTGAACTTGACAGTCACCAAACATTCAATGTAGGTGTATGTTCTTTGTTCATGTGTGTTAAATTAGAGTGATTGATTTGCCTGTAGTGAATGTTTGGTAATTGCCACATTTACTACTTTATAAATAGTCCCATTCTTCATATATCATTAGTGAGCTGCATTCCTCAGAATGTGCAGATATTCTGTTTAAGGCCCCATTTACACAGGGCTTTAGACTGCAGGCAAGAACCTAAGGATTTTTGCAGCAAGAATACCAGGAGTGTCCATACAAATATGGCTGCTGTGTCTGTTCAAGTTAATGACAGGCTGACAGCAGCTGTATCTGTAAGTGGCAGTCCGCATGTAATCGTACTTGCATTGATTACCTGCAGTTCAGGATAGATGATTGTCCCTGGACGCAGACAGTTTGCCTATTAAAATGGGCGCATCGGCTGCATCTGTACAGACACACCTGGGATTCCTGCTGCAAGAATCTGTAAGTGTTTGCGGCAGGAATACCCGCCCATAATAGCCTTGTGTGACTGTAGCAATGTTTACCACGAATGTGCTGGTAAATAAGAGAGCCCCTTCAACTCACTTGTATTCTTTTTCTTTATCATAAAGGAAACTGGCTTTGAAGCATCATCCGGACAAAAATCCAGACAATCCTGAAGCAGCGGACACATTCAAGGAGATCAATAATGCTCATTCTATACTGTCTGACATATCCAAGAGAAATATCTATGACAAGTATGGCTCCCTGGGCTTGTATGTTGCAGAACAGTTTGGAGAAGAGAATGTCAATGCATATTTCATGTTATCTAGTTGGTGGGCAAAGGTAAACTCATTTATGTTTATTACACCTTTTTCTCCTGAGCAATATTGACATACCGTATATACTCGAGTATAAGCCGTCCCGAATTGAGCAATAGCCAGCCTGCTATTGGATATTTTAAATTGCAATAGCCAATAGCAGGCTGGCTATTGTACCCGCCCACTGCCTGCTGTCAATCAGCAAAGGAGTGAACTGAAGACAAAGTTCTCAATCAGGTCCTCTCTGCTGATAGACAGCAGGCCATGGGGGCGGGTACAATAGCCAGCCTGCTATTGGCTATTGCAATTTAAAATATCCAATAGCAGGCTGGCTATTGTTACAAGTGTCCATTCCTTTTCCACTTGATGAAACGGTTTGCTTTTGGTGATATATCTCAGTGTCAGCTGTCCATGCTCCTTATGTGTTTAATAAGGCCCTCACCAGACATACTCAGATGTTTTCCCTCTCAATGAAAGAATGCAAGTTGACAGCATTACACATAAGGAGCACGGACATCTCAAAAATTGTGATATATCACCAAAAGCAAACAGTTTCATCAAATTGAAAAGGAGGGGACACGGAAGGATGGAGGAGCAGCAGCTAAGGTACAGGGGGGCAGCGGGGGATTTCACAGCTGTAGTCTCTTCTGCCTTCTCGTGATGGCTACAGGGGTCTGTGAAAGGGACAGAGAGCTCTGCAGCCAGCACCAGCGGGGAGAAGAGCTTGTCCACACATAACACTTACCGCCCGCCATGCTGTCACACTTACGTCCGGAGAGGTCAGAGCGGAGAGGAAGACTGCGTTTGGTGGAGAGGTATTTCGGGGGAGGGGCTAAGGGGGTCAATGGCCGAAGCTAGTTAAACATTTTTTAAAGGGCCGGTATCTGATCTATGCATAGGGGCATTTTCAGGAGTACAAGTACTCCTGAAAATGCACTGTATCGGCCCCGATACCGGTACTAGCAGCGGTATCGGGACATCCCTACTTGTAACCCTTCTACCAACAAGTGACGCCCGTGCAATCAACAAGGCGCCCGTGCACCAAAGGATAGCACTCCTAGCTTATAAGGTAACAGCTGTCTGCTCTAGAAGACAGAATGATGGACCTAGAATCCTCACATTTTACACAGTTTCACCAGCTTTCATTGCTCCACCTTAAAGTGGACAATGGGAAAATTAGAAGCCATAGAAAAATTATTAGATAACATGACATCCTGGAGGCCACATAAGGCCTAAAACCTAAAAACTCCAGTTTTAATCATACTGGTTACTGTTTTAGACAGAGACCCATCTGTGCACCTAGAATTGGACCAGGTTCACAGGGTTGCAGGGCAAAGGGCCGATCGCGATGGCGCAAGACATACTCTGCAGAGCACATTTTACCCTCAACAGGAGGAAATAAGTAAATGAGACTTTACACTGCAATAATACACAATCTGTTTGTCCTATCTCACTACATCTTATACATGCGTAGACAAGTCAGACTGCTTTTGGACTGCATAAAATAGTATGGATGGGACCACCCTTTTCACATCTTGATCAGAAAAGGGAGCTGATCATATATACTTTAGACACCTGCTCAACTCCCGGGTCTATATGACTTTCTGGAAATAGAATCAGTGGATGTTCCAGATTGGTTTACTCTGCAGAAACTCCAGTCCCAATTTCTTTTTTTTTTCAAATTCTTTATTTATAAAGGCATGCGAAGCACGCCCCACAAAATACAGCCAAATACAAAATAGGCGGAATCATCCGCAAGTACAGTCACGGCAAGTATACATCATTGGCTTTAAGAATTACATAATGCAATAGTAATCTCTAGCATAGAGTGTGGGGTCTCAGCAATACCTTATGCGTTTTTTTTGTTTTTTTTAACCAATACAACTTTAAGGCAGTTAGTGAGAATCTTCATTCACCAACTGTCTAACAAACTGAGGATAGGCAGCAGAATGCCGCTCAGAATAGGCAAGAAAAGAAAGGCGACAACGGAAACAGAAGTCAGAAGAAAAAAAAAAAAAAAGACTTAGAGGAGCTAGAGAGAGAACACCGCATCAGATCTCCCCCTCCCCCCCAGTCGGGCCCAGCCCTCAAGTCAGGCTCCAGTCCCAATTTCAACAAGAACCACATCCACAAATCTTTACATATCTCTCATAAAGCATAGACTTCCCCCACTCACCAATGGGTTATACTATTTTTTTTGCCTCTAAGTCTTGCTATCATTTAGTGACGGTGAACCTTTTATCACCCTTTGTCTTTTACTATATCCCTATGGTTGAAACCCACTCAGGTGCATATTTCTCTCTCTAAGCTTGACTTATGGAAAGGGAAAGAACACCTGAGTAGTGGTGAGACTAAGCCTGCATTCACAACTAGGCATCAGCATTTTTGCGTTTCTGAGTGCGATTTTGTCTAGTTGTCTTGCACATTTTTGCTCATTTTGGCAGATTGAAAGATATTGCAGTCAATGGAAAAACGCACGTTAAAATGTGCAAAAATTGCACAGAATGTGCAAAACCCATGTGTCGGGCTTTTCCAGGCATTTTAATTGAAGTCTATGGGGCCAAACGAGCTTTAAACCACCCAAAAGAAGCTCGTGTACTTTTTTCAGCCACAGGCGTTTTACAGCTTGTGACAAAATACTCAGGGGTGAATAGGGGACATTGATATGGATGGGATTTCTTGTGTTGAGACTTTTGTCGCGTGACAAAACATTGAGGTGTGATTGGGGGCTGAAAGTCCTTCCTCTACAGAGTTCGAACTAACCAGTGATCTGGCCATAATGGGGAATAATTCAGGTTATATATTTGACAAGCTTCATGAACTTTACTCTATATAGAGTGGATACATCCGGAAGTCATATTTTTCTCAACTGGCCAGGGCTTATCTCCATCTTCTTGTTCTGCCTAATGGTCTGAAAGGTGTCTGGACTGAGCCCGGATTATTTTTTTTCTAAGTGGGCCCTAGGGCATACCTGGAAGAGACTCACTGTGATTTCTTTGGTTAAGCTCTGCAATTGTCTGGTTTGTGGTTTTTATGTGTTTGCACATGTCATGATAGTTAACTTTAAATTGGTTTATATAGCTGATTTGTGTTAATATGCAACATACTGCGTGCTTGTCCTAAGTCACAAGCATCCTCATCCATATATGCAAGTCCACTGAGGGCACTCCCTCTGGAACAGTGTGCCTCTTATTAACTGGTCAACTCGAGGAAAAAACTAACACAGACAATCATCAACATCTAAAATTAACTAACTTTCTTTCTATCTTTTCCTTCTCTCCACACCCCCACACGTTTTACTCTTCTCTCACTCCTTTCTCTACCCTATACCCTCCCACACACAACTTACTCTAATACTCAGTAACCAACCCAGCATGGCTCCTTAGGATTAACAAACACACTACCAAATTGTTATATTAATGAGAAAGACTTGTTAATTCCAGAGAAAAGATTAAGGATCATCAGGAACATGTGGAGAAGGGTAAATAAGTAACATTTCTATGGCCCAAATTCAAGTACATTTTCTTTAGTGGAAACATTTATTTTCCTGCTTTGATATCCTAACCAAATTTGCAGCTCATGCCAGTTTAACCGCTTCTCGGCCAGCCGTTGTAATTAAACAGCTGTCCGGGAGCTTCTTGGATGTGCGTGGGTATTTGTAAGATGTCCTCACTCTGTCCCACTCATGCACGCCGCTGGGTGGTGTACGCGAGGGTGAACATTGCTTAAATTGTAAACAGCCAGCGATGGCTATTTACATACAAACGGTCTGTCGGCTGTAGAGCCGCTGATTTGCTTGTATAATGCGTGCTGGTGTGCTTGTTATCCACTGTGGTATTGTGTGGCAATCCCACAGTAGAACTGGGGGTTGTAGTAACCCAGGACTCTTAGCCAGAGAGACTGAGCAGTTCCAGGAAACAAATGATTTTGCTGGGAAAGAACTGGCTTTGCAGTTCTCTCCAGAAAACCTGGATTTGGTATGGGATCCTGGAACTGGGAGATTTCAAAGAGAACTGGGACACTGGGACAAAGAGAACAAGGACACTCCACTGTAGTCCAGGTAAGTCAAATCAAATGCAGTTTATTTAGGGCAAACAGAAATATATCTTGCATCAGCAGCAACATAAGACAGTTCCTTTTATATGGCTCAGTAGATTCACTTATGAGCCCTCACTCTGCTCTCTCAGCAGTGTGTCGTAGCGGTCCTAGGGTCACCGACCTTCCTGACCTCTCCCCTCGTGGGCACTCAAACACATCCCTCATGTGTCACTGGCTCTCTGTCTCCTCGGCTGTCTACGAGGTGCCTCCAGCACACACAGCCACCTGGCTCCCCTCTGACGTCTGGGTGGAGTCCTCCTGACTCCTGAACACCTCTGTTCCTCTTCCCAGCTGGAGCCCAGAACACTAGCCAGCACCATTTCCATAAGGGCTATGCACAGGTGTGCAATCATTAGGTTCTGGCCCCTACTAAACCATGGACCCAGGAATGGAGATTTCATCCCTCCCAGTTCTCAAGTCTTTGGCTGTATTTATTCATTTTTCTATTTAAATAAAATAATTTTCTATACCATTTCACACGGTTCGTCCCTTCCTTGGTTAACCCTTCGGACCACCCATACTCTAAGGTGGATCCAACCCCGTTTTCTTTTTATACTGCTTTTTGGTTACGGATATGGTAGACGAACCACTTACAAAAGGGTAACTACTAGAGCTGTGTATCTCCAGGAGTGAGACAACTCCCCTTTTTCATGGCAAAGATTGTATATTCAATAAAACAAATATATGAACTTGAAAGGCAAAAACTTAAAGACAATACCCTAATCAGTGTAGTTAGATTTAAAGTGGAAGGGATAACAGTTATATGATCTTCTGTTGTTTAACGTAAAAGCTCAACAACTCAGGGCCAGAAGATCATGGTATGAGTTTGACAGTAAACCTTGAACCTTTTGTTGAAAGCTCCCAGAAGAAAAAAAAAATCTGGATCCTTTATTCCCTATACTAGTGGGAGTGACAGGACAATTATATTTAAATCGGAAGTAATATGCCATCCTACCAAAAGAGACTTAAATGCCATAAGCTAGTAGAGATGAGCACGATTCCGGCCATTCTTTGGGACCAACATAGGACACTCCATAGATGCCATTTATTCCCACTTGACAGCGATGGTCAAAATCAATGACATAACCTCTGACTATTTTGATTCGAGGAATGAGACTAGGCAGGGCTGTCCACTGATCTACATACTGTCCCTAGAACCATTCTTATGCCATATCAGAACCAATCCAAATATCTCAGGCCTACGTTTTGTGCACATTGAACATAAAGTAGCAGGATATGTGGATGACCTGTTTTTTGTCATTACACATCCAGAAATATTGTTCCCCAAATGAATCTTATTTTATTTATTTATTACAAGTAATAAATAAACCTACCTACATTGACATGCCTCCATTATATCTTGACCTGTCTGGGCAGTATGGTCATCTTCTGGATTAGCACAAACCACAGACAGCTTAACTCTAGTAATAAGTCACTTAAGTTTAATCCATCACACAGTTTTACTTCTCAAAATGTAGGACAGGGGAGGTTTTTTTAATCTTTTAAAGTCTAGAAAGACAATGATTTTCTCAGACTAGTGTCTGCTAACAAGGCTAGAACTAAACTGAGGGAACATGGAGAAGATAGGGAGGGACTAACTAGAACTGAACTAACTAACACTAAACAGGAGGGAGAAACAGAGGAAGATACCAAATGTACAAAAATAAACAAGTTGCTGTGACACTAATCTACCACTAGATGTCAGGCATACTGTATGCCACAACATGCATAATATACAATGGTGAACATCCAAAAGTGAGCCTGATTCTCAATTGAAGAGTTACCATTTGCACTAAAACAGAGTGGGGGCTGGCTCACAAATGACACCAAAGCAAACTTAGCCACACTGGTTGGTATTTTAAGAAAATATATGCATTAACATTCAGTGCAATGTTTTCTGATTACATTTTGCAATTTGTTCAATCTGTCTAGGGATTGTTTGCGATATGTGGACTTCTGACTGGTTGCTACTTCTGCTGCTGCCTTTGCTGTTGCTGTAATTGTTGTTTTGGAAAATGCAGACCAAAACCATCAGCTGGAGAAGATTATGAGCACTATGTGTCGCCGGAAGACCTTGAGGAACAGATCAGAACAGACATGGAATCAGGTGGTGTATATGGGTCTTTAGATGTCTTAAAGGGATGGTATAGTATATTTTATGTATAGATCTATCAAGTAAGTAATACCATTGGTTCACCAAGTTTGGGTGGAAAAGTGTGGATGAGGACAACCAGTACAGATAGTTGAATAGGGAAGTATAGAGGTTGGGCAGTCACATTTTCTTCTGTAGTAGAGGCTTCCAGGCTGTAAGAGAGGTTATAACAGGGAGGGGGAGAATGGCCTGAGGAGCAAGTCAATCCAGGGAACAATCCATGAGATACTGTACATATACAGGTCATTCCAAGAAACAGAGGAGCTCTCCAATTATTTCCAAAGCTTCCCAGTGGTAGGTTGGTCCAATGTTTAAAATAAACTAATAGCACAGCATAACAGTAACTTGGATGTTTACAAATCCTATACCTCTAACTCCTAAATGCTTCGACCATTAAAGTGAATTTGGTAAAATAAGAGTGGTGTACTGGAACAGGTATGGTACAAAACAGGTTTATTATCTGGGGAAGAAGCAGCTTTTTAAAAACAATGAAACCATTGGACCAGGATAACTCAAATTTAGCAAAAGTGAGTTAGTTGTTTTTGAAGCTTGTCTAAGAAAATGATATAGTTACACCTAAAGAGATCAGATGTAGATTTTGTAAAGGTGATACCTAGATAAGCTATTCCATTAGTATAGTGTATTTTCAGTGAATACCTATTTCAAATTATTATTGATGTTTGCCTTTAATTTATTTTGTCAGTTTATTGTGTATTGTTTTTCTGAAGCTGGCCGATTCTTAAACTAGCATTGTGAAAAGGCTAACTATCACTTTGTATCAAGCAGAAAGCAGAACCTTCATGTGTAATACACAAATATGGCTTAACCCATGTATAAACATAATTACAACCCAAACAGAAGTTTTTAAATTGTTAACTCACACTGATAACATTATTTATATCAAGCTGATATCTTATTTTAAACAATTTTATTATGTGAGACTTATGAGATAGGGTGTCCATTGGTATTTATATAGTGTGATAACATAGAATACAAAAGGAATGTTACTTCATGTGGACAGTTAATTATTTCATGTTTTGAGCATGATTTTATTGAAAACAATGGCTCTGACAATCATATCCCAAAATGTTTGACTGGGAGCTAAATCAGGTGTCCCAGGAGGTCAGTCCATTGTCTCATTTGTGTTCAGTGGTTGTCTAGTGCTTACTGCAGTAAGACAGTTTGGCAATTGCAGTGCCATCAGCTATACATAATGGAGGTTGTGTATGGAATATGAGAAGGATGTCCTACTTTAAGTAAAACATTGTTAATTTTTCTACAAGTGGCTTGCATTGTGACAAAAGATCTGCCCTAAGATAAAGTTATCAGTTTAATTGTTTGTCAGTCTAATAGTCTATTGCTGTTAATGACCAAAGTCTTCCAGTTAGACCTGAACCTGGTTCCCTGCCATATGCGCCATAGTTTGCTTTCCGATTGACTATCCAGTGAACACTATTATTATTGTTATTCATAATAATATATATACAGCTAGGTTTTTTTGTATGTGTTTTCACTGTTTTAATGGGTGGAGGAAGTATTTTGTTCTAAAAAACCCTCCATAAAACTTGTCATGCCTTCACTCTTTGGTGGTGATATAAGACAATATATTAATAGTTTTCATGAGGTTTTTTTTAACTGATCTATACCTTTTCCTCTTAAAGATCGAATTTGCTATCATTGACATATTGAGTCTGTTACTGTATCGTTTTTGAAACAGATCCATTTATCTGAAGCAGCCAAATGCCTTGAAGGTGTTCATGAAATGTGGCTAATGTAATAAAGTCACCCATATGTGTCACGGACTCTCATGCCTGTGAGTGTATTGGCAAGATTGTTTCTTCATAGGTCAAAACAAAGTCTCTAGGAGAGGAATTAAATGTTAATGAAGTAAGTCATTGAACACCAAGCCAAAAGCAAGAGACAGTGGTAACTTTTTTTACTGAAGAAAAAACCCAATAAATGAGTTAAATGTTAAAACTTTGGCCAGAGACAGGAGGACCTTGCAGATATGAGATATCCCTGTTCTCAAAGTTATTGCTGGGTGTCAGATAAGGCAGGAACTTCAGTCAAACTTGGTGCAGCAGGTGTTGCATGAACAATAAGAGCATTCTTTTATTTTGTGTGGAGAGGAGGTTTTGGGGTGCTGGTGGTGGATGTTCATTACTGGGGCGGAGGGTATGTGCTGGTGGTGGATGTTTGTTCCCGGGGAAGGGGGGAGAGTTCTGTCAGTGGATCCTTGTTACCAGGTGGGAGGGCTGTTGGCGCTACCCCTGGGTCCAGTGGCCCTGTCCAGTGTCTCTCCCAGCTCACTGATATCACTGGTTGCCAGGACCTAGGTGAGATGCCAGCCAGAGCATCCCACTTAGCTCCTGGCAACCAGTGACATCAGTGAGCTGGCAAGAAGCTCTACATTACGTCCCAGGTTGCTAAGAGCTCTTAGCAACCTGGGATTCTCTGGTCATCCCCCTGCTGCCCCCCTCACTCCTAACACCCCTCCAAAGTGACCCAATCTGATTCCACCTTAAGCAACCATCTCAGGCTGCCTCATTATAGGGACAGCCCTGCTTATATTGCATGTTATAGATTCATATGTATATTCACAAATGCCATATTTGAAAATTACAAGGGAGTTGTTTCCAGATAGGATAGGCACGCAACGTAGTCCATATTTTGGCCTGTATGTGATACACAGGTCGTTCCTTAGTCCAAAGTGGATCCGACGGGTATAAGTTGTGCAAAAAAAGAAATTAGAGGAGACCATGTGTGAATGTTTTTCCTTCAGCAAAAAGAGCAGATTCTATTCACCCAAATGAATAACACTCACCATATAGTGGCTGCCTAAAGCTGGCCATACACCTATAGATTTTCTGCAGATTTTCTATGCTCAGATGGAAAAAGTGCAACAGATTCTTCCATTTATGCTAAATTGTGTGGATGGAGGAATCTCCAATACCTGAACAATCGGATTGGATGCAGGCATTGTTCATGTGTTTTGAGAGCCAGCGGGGCCGACTGGCAAGATACTTGGCCCAGTAGGAGATTCCTCCATCCCCAGTTTAGCGTAGATGGAGGAATCTGTTGCACTTTTTCCATCTGACCATAGAAAATCTGCAAACAATCTATAGGTGAAAGACCAGCTTTACACAGTTATAATCAGATTCCCATTAGATCTTAATAAACATAAGCAGTTACTGTAGCCAAGACAGACTCTTCAGCAAGTTCTTTGTAAGAAAAAGATTTATATAGAACTCACACCTTGTTTCAAGGTGAGCCTCACCTCTTTTATCAGATCTTAGCTTTCACACACTGCTAAACTAAGCATATGAGCTAGAGTACAATATTAGGTGTAACTCAGTCACTATATAAGGTGAGCAATATTATTTGGACAAATGGAGTCTGCCCTTTTAGCTCTTTAGTGAGGTTATATAGGTTAAAATGTAAATGGAATAACACGCATTCGTTAATTTTCTATGCCATCTCAAAAACACATTTAAACAAATGTTATGTATAGGGTTCATTCTTGCCCCTTTAATGAGGAAAACACAAATCTGACTACTCCTAAGCTTGATATGTCATAAGCAAACTTGATGTCTGTATTTGCATACTTAAGATCCATCCAATCTCCATAATGTAATAGATGCTTATGCTTTGAATTGCAAACAATTGTGTCTATTGCCTCATAGTATTTTGCATTATGGGGCTGAAACATTTCTGATACTGTCCACTCAATTGACAGTTTATATTATGTATTAACCTGGACAGTCATATATGCCACCAGCTAAATAAGAATACAATTTTTCAATGACATCACAGCAAAAGAAGAGTAAAAAAATATCTACAAAATGAAGCCAGTGGGATTGTGATGGAAATGAGAAAAGAAAGTAACCTATATATAGAAAATAATTCACTAAATTATTCCACATATTTGTTATGAAAGCCTTTTGAAATGTATCTCTTTGGGATTTGACTTCATTGTGGTGCGTCATAAAAAATATATGTATGCAATACTGAAATGTCATTTCGCAGAACAATAATAGTAAAGGAAAAGTAATTATACTACCATCTCATGTGCCAGCTTTGCCACTAGGATAACGTACTTGCATAAGCACAGAGAATAACAGCAGTAATGAAGAAACCTTTAGAATGAAATGATGAATCTTCTGTAGATACACTATTTGCATCTAAACTGGTTACGTAACTTAACCCCAATTGTATTCCAGAGAAACAACAACCCCTTCTGCGTACAGACAACAGGTGTTTTCAGCAAGAATTTAGGTGTTAAAGCAACATTAACACTCTGAGAACTGGCAGTGAAAAGGTGTCCAGCAGATTTCCCTGCTATGAGTGCTTGCTGTGGCTAGCAACTCTTTGCTCATCAGTTGTTAACCAGGGTGCTGGGTTACTGCCAGGTGATCAGCTTTCAGTCTGCCATTAGCAGATTTGTGTCCTTACTGGAGGTATGTTTGACAAGCACTGTTGTTATTCACAAAGGATGACTGAGTGTGTGAGGGCTACCATAATCATTCAGTCAATATAAATCCAATCAGGTGGGCCCTCACAATACCTACAGTAGTTGTTACAATTAGATTTTAATGTGTGAGGCTAGCTTAAGGGCATAACACATCAAAAAACATGGCAAAAGCACATTAAAAATACACATGACCACGTATGCAGAAATGCATCCAGATCTGGTCAGGAGATGATGTGAACAAGCCCTTAAACAGCACTGTAGTCACATTAAAACAGCAAAAAAGGGCTCAAATTATAAGAAGAGAACTAAATCGTGCCTGTTCCATCACCCGTGTCTCTTATCTTTACTCACATGAAGAGACTGACAATGGTGGACTATGGTGTGCAACATGTGTCAGTACAGAAGCCTATAGTTTCCACCAAGGGTGCCTGTGACAGGCTGGCTACAAAGGAGCACAATTGTGCGACAGTTGTTAGCTCATAACAGGAAGTGCCTAAACAAGAACCTTCATGTTAGGGTCACCAGACATTTTTTTAATAAGTGACAAAGAATTAAAAGAATTAAAACTATTTTAATTAAAATTAACTTGCTAAAGCTTACATGAGATTTTAGTGCTCTAATTAAAATGTAAGCTAGTGTATAGAGGACTGAAAAGACAAACTTTCATCAAATATGTCATATGTTTTCAAGCTAAAATATTTTAAATATTATCTGTTTGTGTTTTAGATGGATATACTCCAATTGTGATGCAGCCAACAAACGCTAGCGAGAAAACGCAGCTGATTGGGGACAGTCGTCGCACTTACCAAACAGACTCATAACGAGTGAAAGCCAGAGCACAATTATTTTGGGATTTTCCTACATGCAGAAAGTTGTATAGCTATAGGAAAAATTACCATTACTGATCTTTCTGTGTATGAAAATATTTGCATACATCAGGTGTGGACATCTCATGTGAAAGGTATCGGGTCGTGTAGAAAATAAAAGCTCTAATAACTTTGAACTGCATTAAACATTTTAAAAACAGTCCACTACAAGTCAAATATATGCATTGTGATGATATAACCAACTCTTAATCCTTTCAATATTTATATACTGTAGGTCAGGCCAGTGTACTTTTTGAAATGTTATAAAGTGGGTGTTAAAGCTAAACTACTAGCAAGCAGGTAAATAGCTTGAGTATTAGCTTGAATATTACATGTTTAGAACAGTGGGCTCTGGATGCTATAATTACCATCTACCTTTGTCCAAATGAAACAAGTGGCATGAAGTAATAGAGGGCACGGAGTCATCACAGAAAAGCAGCAGTAAGGAATAACAATCAAAACTGCAAACAAAAAAGACAAATTGGCTGGATGGGAAACCTGATAAACGAACTAAGTTGTTCACTATGAATTCAGACATCATTTCTTTGATTGCTCAACAAGAACAGCTCACTTATTCAAATGGACATTTTAAGTATAAACTCATTTGCAAAAATATGTGGCTCTGTTTGTAAAAATGTTAGTGCTTTTCATAAAATTTAGGATTACATTAATAAATCATGTTTTTTTTTTTCTTGCTAAGCATTGGAAGCAGTCATACAGGGTTCACTGTATATGTGACATGGTTTGCTCTATGGACCATAGAACCTTGAGAGCCATACGTTCTATTTTCACCATTCCACTTCATGGGTCCTTTCAGCTCTATGGATAACATTTTGGTCAATGTATGTTGGACTAACCATTGAATAAACAAACCAGTACCAGTAGACAATGTGATGTGTACTGTTGTCTACCATTTAATGTTCACCAGAGGATTTTCTTTGGCTTGTGTATAG
>NW_017307441.1:1937-10343 GCF_000935625.1 Nanorana parkeri | reverse complement strand
CCACCAATTTAAAGAGAATAGAAGTTAAATGGCATGTTGGAGCAAACAAGGTACCGAATGCACAAACTTCCCACTGACCTAGGCATGTGTCTGTGGTGATAAATTGTACACAATGTTGCCACCAAACTCACTTTTATATTCTTGCCTTAATCTCTTCTGTGGGAAATTGATCTTATCTTCAGGTTCTTTACGTTAATGAGACAGAGGATTAAGTGCTTATCCCAAGAGGTTTTACAAAATTCTGGCTAGGAAACGTTAATCAAATTAAGAAAAAAATGTATTTTTAATGAGAGTAGAAGAAATTACTCTTCTGTTATGTATCATATAATATTATAGCAAACCTCAAATAGATTTCTGAAAAGATTTTAGTGACACCAAACTCAGGAGTTAAACATCAAAAATGCATTCAAGTACCTTTAAAGTGACATTAAACCCTCAGATTTTTTAACATAAAACAATACTGTAATGTGTGCCTTACTGTAATCCATGGTTGTTTCCCTTCTCTTTGCTGCTCTTCCTTTTAAATACTCATGTCTTCTCATGCTCTGCAGAACTTCCCTTTTCAGCTCAGGGCCTCTTCCTGTAGTGCTGGCTCAGATTACAAACCCCTACAAACGGATACACAGACACCGTGTATCCATTCCTGAGACATGTCAGTCTGCTGCAAAACAGAAGTTCTGCAGAGCATGAGAACAGATACAGATTTAAAAGGAAGAGCAGCAAAGAGAAGGGAAACAACCATGGATTACAGTAAGGCGCACATTACAGTATTGTTTTATGTTAAAAAATCTGAGGGTTTAATGTCACTTTAACTATTAACAAAAATGTAGGTTATTTGTGTATCACTCGGCTGCAGATCCTCAAATCATCTCTGAATTGGTTTTGACACTGTCCTACCTTCTGGAGGGTGGCTACTTTTGTTCCCCATGGTCCCTGTGTGTGTTGTAAAGTAGCTACCACTCTGAGCTCATGAGATGCACTACAATCTCAATACAAATTAGTAAGCTAAACATGAGATTCTCGTCCAAGCTTGTATGATTGTTGTCCATCATCGGGAGTAAGTTTGGAGCAGTGGCTACCTTACAACACACTGTGAACTAAGTAGTCCCCCTTCAGAAGAAAGGACAGTGTCAACATGAATTCAGAGATGATTTGAGGATCTACAGTTGAGTGATGCACAAGTAAGCTCAATTTAGTTTAGTGTCACTTTAAGGATGAGACTTAAGGTGTGATTCCAGTTAGAATTCTTTTTTTTTAGGTGTGGATAGAGTTGGAAGGGTTAGAACACCTGTAAAGTTTTTTTTTTTTGCTGTCGGCTTTCCTATTGGTGATATATCCATGCTCTGTGGGACGCAGCTATTAATCATACTTGTGTTGCCTTTTACAACACTTGCTTCCTAATAGCTGTCTGTATGATTAAGCAGACTTAACTTTGCTTCCTAGTCAACTGGTGCCAGACACTGCTAGTATTCTCTGCTTAACGACAGCACATACAAAAGAAAAGATCTGGGATTAGAAATTATTTACAGCTTGTCCTGCACAATATAAAACCATTTTTCTAAATGCATGTAATTCTGGCAGCAAAGGAATGAGAATATGGCAGCTAAAAATTAGTTCTATGCCAGGATGGTTACTTTCAGTGTAAGTGCATTTACACACCATTCCAAAATAGAAGAAAGGGAATAAAGTGCTGCTCTATGGTAGGGTCATCAGGTATGGTAAATTCTGAGTATATCCTATACAGATTTAATTGTTTAACCGCTTGCTCTCCGGAGCAATTTCTTAATATTTGCGCACACAGATAATAAAATCTAAATTTATGGCTACAAAAAAATTTCAAACCCCCAAACAATTATATATTTTCTGAAAGCAGAGGCCCTGTAGAATAAACAACGCTAGTTGCAATGTTTTATGTTGCATGGTATTTAATATATGGGGTCATGTTGGATAAATTGATACCTAACATGCCAAGCCTTAAAATTGTATGTGCCCGTAAAACTGCAAACATTTGCAATACCCAAAATTACCCATAGGCAACGCTTTAAAAGATTTTACTGCTCATCATTAATGGGCCTAGAATTATTGCTCTCACTCTGACGTTCGTTACAATATGGCAGTTTTCTTTTTTGAACATAGGCACACCCGACACGTGTTTGCGTTTGTGCGTGCACGTGGGGGGCGGGGGACTTTAAATATCTTTTTTGCATTTTTACATGTGACTTACATTTTTTACATTTTTTTTTACAGTTACCTTTATTGCTATTACATAGGGGACTAACAAGTTCTTATTCTGTATGTTTGATTGCTGCCCTGTAACATTTCTTTTGTTCTGAATGCTGAATGCAATTCTCAGTATCCATTTATATTTTGTGTTTATGGACACTCCACAGTAGCCCTTCTCTTGTTCTGTATGTTGAATGTAATCCTCAGCATGTTCCTGTTTGTCCGTCTATTTGTTTTCGGGACCTTACAGTACCTTCTCTGTCTTTTTTTAATTAATTTGTTTATTTATCCAGTTGAAGCACATCTGTGTTGCGAGAAATACAGAATGCTATTGCAGACCTCTTTCAGAAAAATCTTGCTTGCTACCTTACTGTACAGACCAGAAACAAGCATGCATATCAGGAAATTCAGAGCAAATTCAGAGCTTGTAACATGTTTCTTATTTCACTCATATTCAGGATATAACATAAAACATGGTCTCATCCCCAGCCCTACACCCCCAAATGGCCTAACCTCTTTCCAGAATCCTGGGATTCTTCTCCACACAGGATTCTGTATAGGTTTGAAGTTGGTTCGGTCATGCACAGCATCCATTTACAGATACTTTTAAAGGATTTGTTAGATAGAAAAAAACTGCGCTAGGAATCAAATAACACTCTAAGTGCAGCTGTGCTTAATAGGCGAGTACACCCAAAATAGGAAAAAAGAAAATAGCACTGCGCTTCAAACTCAAAATATTCCTAAAATGTGAGAACAATTGTATGAATTTTGTATGAATCTTTCCAAAATCGTGCAACACTATTCCTCCACCTTCCACCTTCTCTTGTGCTCAGAGAGAGAAAAAAAGGCTTTCCATAGTGTAGTATGTCAGAATAAAATGTATTTAAAACGATTAAAATGCACTTCAAATTAAAATAAGGCAATTGCACATGGATTGTGTCCACTGGAGCTCCTGTCTCTATGATTGTAATGCTCGCATAGATCCGCCCAGCTGATGCATTTCGTCACTATTGACTTCCTCTGAGGCGACGGTCTGCATAGAAGCATCACAAACACCTTTCCTTTTTTATATCACACATAATGGTAATCAAATTCATGCCACTAGGTGTCACCCCATTCAGGCTGCATTCTAGTGTGTATAATCTCTTAAACCCGTTTCAAACTGGACTCCATAATATATACATACAAATTTTTTCTTACTATCATTAGCACTGCATTGTGCAACACAGCTGTTGTGTATGACACAAAATTGTTTATCACTTTGTGACAATTTCTCACATTTAAAGGATTCACTGTATGAATAGATAGCCTATAAGTCCCATCTATCACTGCGGCAGAGGGATTTGTAGTGGTAGTCACTGCACTTGTAATGCACTGAAACGTACTCCCATCTCTGTAACTGAATGTCCGTAGCTCAGTACAGACAGGGTCTGGGCGGAAGGGTTGGCAGAAGCCAGAGCATTGCACCTTTATCCACTGATCATGGTTGCAGTGCTTTGCAAGCTCCAATGCAAAAAAAATCTTTATACACTTTATAAATGTGTATGCATTTATAATTTTTTTTTGTCAAAGACGGACTCTGCTTTTAAGCCACTGGATCAGCATGGCAGTCAAGGAACTAGTATTTGTAGAAAGGGCGGTCAGCATAGATAGCTTCAATACTTCCTCAGTTGAGTATGTATGCTTTAGCTCATGCAGAATGCAAACTGTAGACATCTTAGGCTTAAATCTAACATTGTGGCCCCAAGTTGCGAGTACGTTTTACATGCCTGCCAAAAAAGGCAGACAATTGGTCTGTAGTATAATCAAGGCATAAACCTGCACAGTTGTACATGTGCACACACCACCAGCACTGGCTTTATCTTGCGTAGACACCAATGATCAGCCCGGGAATTCCATCCCGGCCAGTTGTTTTTTTCCCCCCAAGATTGGTAAGCTCTGGGATGCCTGTGTAGAATAAAGGTAGTCATACACAGTTCTTGCTGGATGAGCCAAAATTCGAACTGTGGGAACCCCTGTCAGTAGCATCTGGATCGAAAAATGTGGATGTTAAAATTGATGGGCTTTTTGGAAAACTTTCAAACAGTGACTGCATCCTATCAGTTAAGTGCAAAACAGTGCAGCCAAAGCATCTTGTCCTATATGGCCTCTACTTGGTTCTTCATGGGAATATAAAGACAACTGGTGACAGTGTTGGGTCAGCTTTTCAGCCTGCCATAGCTATTTCAGGGGTGGGGAAGATCTCTCTTCCAGGATGTCAGACGATAGACAGCACTGGAAGACAAAAAGGAGAATTCATTATGCACCACCCCACCCCACCCCCTTTCCCCGCAATAAAGCTGTTTTTCAATTAGACATGTTATCAGTTATAAATGATAACTATTTTCAGCCTAATACATCAATTTGACCAAAATGTTGAATGTCTCACTGGAAATACTTAACTAATTTGCAATTTTTCCACAGTATAATCAGATTTATGGCTGTGTGCACACCCTGTTCCTAGCAGTGTGTGTCAGTTGAGTGCACAACAGCTTGTTTGATAGTTAATTATTTTCTATTCAACAACCATCATTTACATGTACAGAGGACTTACAATGAATATGACTCATTGAAAATAGTGCTTGATCAACTACCGGTATTAGTTCACTAAATATTTAAAACAACCTTTGTTTTCCAATTTTCCCAATGTTCAAACTTAAGCTGAACTTGAGTCTTACCTTCAATCTTGCACAGTTGTACAGAATCCTTTCCTGTATTGAAATGTCTTACACTGATTTCACTGCACACTGTGAGCTTTTCAGTATGTGTTACTAGCTGCAGCAAGGCAGATAAAGCCAGCCTGATAACAGCAGATAAAGCCAGCCTGATAATAGCAGATAAAGCCAGCATGGTCTAGCTTTTTCTTCCCCAGCGTTACTGTCCCTGGTCTGCCCCTTTTTATTTATTGGATTTCAGTTCTTTCAATCAAGGAGGCTTAGCATTGCATGTAAGTATTACCTAGGGCAGTGTGCATGCAAATCCAGTCTGCCTAGAACTGCTCTCTACTTCTTTCTGATGTGTCCTTTAAGGCAGTTTAGTATCTGCATACTTCCTCAAAGAGCCAGACAGGGACGCAGACACAAATCATAAGCTGACTGGGCATCTAGCCTTCACCTGCTCTAATAAAAAATAAAATGTATTTCTGTCTGTGTTTCAGATTTTCCCTCACTGTCTGCTGAAACCATTGTCACAGGGGCAGTAAGTAAGTGAAAATCTCTCTTATGGAGCCCTGGTTAGCAGTAAAAACACAATACTTACTGGGAGAGTAAGTGAGGGGAAATGTCTCTAGCACAGCCCTGGATAGCTGTAAAACTTGACAGGGGCTCTAATCCTTCTATGCGAAACAAGCAAAAAAAATGTTGGCAGAAGATATACAAAAAAATAACATACAGTATCCTGCAAGTCAGAGAACAAACACCGGCAGATGCCCCCCTAGCTGTCCTTCTTTAGGGGACCTCTGTGTAGGGCAACCCTAATACTATATCCATTCTATGTACACTATATTTAAATAATCATCTGCAGCACCCACACAGAGAGCAGTAATGGCAACTTCTGACCCCCTGCAGATTTAGAGCATCAAAACTACGGATTTTCCATTAGTACCATCAGCAAAAATTTCCAAAAGTATAGCATCTTCTTCATTGTTTTATCTACTCTAAACACTGTGACCTTGCTTATGTGACGGATTTGCTTTAAGTTTCAGTACAATGTAACAATCAGAGCACCATCAGGTATTTATCAGGATCCTTATTAAGGCATTTCCTATCTATTTCCCAGATAGTCATTAATGTTTAAATCTCAGTCTCTGCAGAGTCATTAAATGACTGCTGATGTTGGCTGTTTGATACACTTGAGCCAGATAATGTAAGTATTGGAACCATCTGGTTACACTGTTCTCTTCCAACATCCTTTAGCCTCACTATACAGACATATCACAAAGAATATTTCCTTATGTTGGAGCATACACAGTTATTTGACCCCACTGTGAAACCAATCAGCCTGTAAATATCACACTTGTCTATAATGAAGATTCATGTGAATTTGTTTAGATCTATTTTCATTCTGTTTCTAAAGACAATATATACAGTAGACGGAATAGTTTGCTTGTGTTTATTCATTAGTATTTTATTGTCAAATATTAATTTATTGGTGTAATATATAATTGGTGACACTGCAATAACATCAGCAAGTGATATATAGCTTGTAAGAGTAATGGTTGTGATTATTACATTACAGCCTCATTGCAAGTTTAAAAGGCCACATGCAGACCTGATCGTTGCAACAGATTCAGTCATAATTACCTTAAAAAGATCTACTGACTGCAACAAGTAATATGCTCAATGTAAAAAACAAAACAAAACTCTACTAGCTTGAAGTGACATTAAAGTCAAAAGTGTCCCCCCCCATGCTAATGTAAGGACTTACCTTAAATAATGTCCCTTAATTCGATCATCTTCTTCTTTACTGTCCTCTTCAGCTGTCCCTTCAGCGCTGCGTGCGGGTCTCCGATCCAGCACTGACTCCTCTGTCCTCCTCTTCTCGCATGTCCCACGGTGTCTGTGCGGGTGCACGCTGGTCCATATACTTATCCTGTGCCTCTCCTCGTCTCCTGGCCGAACATCTGAACTGCGCATGCGCCCGCCCCAAGATCCTTTGCAGCCGCCCGAGAAATGTTCAGATGTTCGGACAGGAGCACGCGGTGGAGACACAGGTAAGTATTAACCCTTTGAAAACGTTGTATTTTATTGTTTTGCATATTTCTACTGCTTGCTAGCAGTAGATATATGCAAAAACATGCAAGGGTTTAATAACCCTTTAAAGTGTATTTCCACGTTTGCAGTCAAATTTGAGAAAACCCCTCTATATGTTTGTTATATGTTCACAGCACACTTAAAAATAATTCTTTCATTTTAGTTGTTTTATTGTAGCAGGCAATATGGCTGAATCCAGGTTTTCTCTTAGCACCTTCATGGTGATCTGTCCTTATAGAAAGACTTTGGACTGATATTTGTGGATTGTGCTTCAGACTTTTGAACCTTTTAATCCTTTGTTAGTACAAGAAATGTTCAAATCTAATTTACAAATTATAATGAACAAAACCCTCACCCCTCACAACCCGTCCTAACATTACATAGAATTAGAAACATAGACATTTGTAATCCATAAGTAGCCAAGAAACTCTAACTCCAGTAAAAAAACAATTCAAACTGCAAGAAGCATTTGTTAAATATTCTTTTTTTAATAAACGAATAACATCAATTAGCCTGTCATATGCTGATTTGCCTGCTAACAATTTTTAATCCAAGGATAGGTTTTCATTATTTTTCCCTGGAAGTTTTTGTTGTGTTTTTCAGAAATGAACACCTAAACCAGTGGTAGTTAACTTTCTTAAAGGAGAACTATGGGGTTAGGGCTTTTCCCCATAGTTCTCCTTAGGGTAACGGGAAGACACAAACTAGCGTCCTCCCTTCACCCTAAGCTCAGTATACCGCAAGCTACAGCTTGCGGTATACTGAGACGCAATTATGTCTGGATCCGCCCAGGTGCGTGAGTGACAGCTGGCTCTGCCTATCTAGAGGCAGAGCCAGCTGTACATGCCCCCTCCCCCGTCCGTTCCGCCAGTCAGCGCTGCAGGATCGCAGTGGGGAGGGGGGAATCCAGCCACTCCCCTGTCATGGCAGAGAGCTGTGACAGGATCGAGAAGTGAGTGAACGCCGGTATGTGTTCGCTCACTTCCCGATCTACTGAGCCGACCTGTGACAGTCTCATTGTCACAGGTCGGCTATAACTATGAGGTGAGTGAGCAGGGGCGGACTGGCCATACGGCATTCGGGCACGGCCCGAGGGCCCGCTGCCACTAGGGGGGCCCGTGGCCTCACCCCCGCCAATAGTTTTTAGATTGCTGACTGGGCCCGGAGAAGACTACGGCTCATCTCCTGCACCAGACTCTCCCTGGACGGCCAAGCGTCCTGTTGCTGTCATCCAGATGGCCAAGGTGAACCCCCCCCCCAGATAGTGCCACTCCATCCCCCTGCCAGCGCTCTGCAACCCGCAGTGGTAGGACCGCTGCATGTTCGGGCGGCTGTGACAGTAAAGTCTGTGCAAAAAGTGAGTGTGCAGCGCTATACTAAGCGAAATGTAATC
>NW_017307441.1:0-518 GCF_000935625.1 Nanorana parkeri | reverse complement strand
CAAACCATAGCGCAGCAGCTTTTATATTTCACTCCTTCCATTAGCACAGATTTTACATTATTTCCATTTTTGCGGGTTCACCCCTATTATTTCTGCAGCTATGGACATTTTCAATTTCTTGCAAAACAGACCTGTCAATCTAGAAGAGGTGTTTAGCCTCAATAAAATTAATACGAGCAGTGCCCAACAAGATTTTAGATCACTGAAATTTTGCACTGGAAAAACAGCTCATCCTGTGGTGGGAAATCACCTCCCATGAGAGATACCTAGCGGATGGGATCACCCCAAGGAGTCTCAGATGGGACATTACATCTAATGACGGACTGAAAGATCAAGATTCACTAGCTGAATGGTCATCTTTCTTTCGCCACTGCGAAGAAAAACTTGTACAATTAATTCTAAGAAGAAAGAAACGTAAGCTAAATCAAGTAGAATTAAAAATACAGGAACTGAAAACTAAAATAGACTTACATAAGGAAACGGTATGTTTTAAAAATAACTTATTAGACATAGAAAAA
>NW_017307440.1:445193-550414 GCF_000935625.1 Nanorana parkeri | reverse complement strand
GGACGCACTACAAAACGGTCAGGTGTGAACCAGCACTTAGCAACATTCACCTCGGGCGGGATAGCGCGACGATTCTGGCGATGGTCCAGCGACGATCACTTCATAAGCTGACAAACAAAAATTTTAACTACAAAAATGCATTTTTTTTAATTGACTTGATTTGTCAGTCTGAGACCATTGGCAGCCTGTGACAATGTGCACTGCTACTTCACAGGTAAAGCGCAGATTACCTCAAGAAAAAGTACTAATAAGTCAAACACACATTTCATGCCTCAATTGTGACTTTTAAAAGCTTGTGTACATTAAGACAGCTCAGTTGAAAACCATTGGCCTGCGACTTCTCGCGATATCGCGCGGCAAAAATGCGCGATATCGCTGGATTTTCCGCTCAGTGTGAATGGGGGCCTAAGATTGTAATTGTAATTGAGGATGTTTTTATATTTTGTCGACACAACCCCATTTAGAATTGTAGCCGGACTGCTGTTGCCGTGACCTTGGCTATCTCATGATGAAACTTTCACAGTGTGAGCACTTTTTTTTCCAAAGTTTTATTGCCTGCTATGAAAACCTCAGTAGAGAGTGGTGGTTGTCAGTGCCAGCTTATTTTATGCCCAACAGTTGAAGCATGGTTTCTTCAGCAAATTAGATCTAAGGTTTTATCGGCTCACATCATATGTTACATTGAAAAAAAACTATCTTGTGGCAGGAAGCCACAAGAGGAGGGGCAATCTTACATTTAGCTGTAAAATGTATTTTTTGTAAACCTGTTGTTTTCCTTTTTCTCTGGATTATTTTTCTAAATTTGATGATTTTGGTGATTCCGTGGGGTTTCCAAAGAATAAGTTAGCTCCAGGAATCTTTGGGTGCTTTTGTGTTGCTCTCATTCACTTAGATAAACATGTAGTCAGTAGAAGTGTCCGCTGGGTACCGATCCGGCGCTGGGCCCCCTAGAGCCCCAAGGCCCTGGTGCGTCCGCACCGCCTGCACCGGCGGTAGTTCCGCCACTGCGTGTACTACCTAATGTATATATCAAACATTAAAGTGTATATTTCCACTTTTGCAGTCAAATTTGAGAAAATCTCACCATATGTTTATGTGTTCCCATTGACACAATATATCTAAAAATATATTGCAGATTCCAAGCTACTGTAAGCATTTTGAGTGTTTAAACTATAGTGTCAGACTGAGCTTCCTCTCATTATCACACATTGTCTCCAAGGCTTTAACCCTTTTAGGACAGTGTTCATATCTAGTTTACAATCTGCCAGCACATTACAGACAGGGTTAATTAAAGTAAACATAACTTTGTACAAGTCCCTTCTTAACACTTCATACGGGGAGGCTAGGTAGGACTTTCAAGCAAGTATAAAGCACATAAAAATGTAAGCTGCGTGTTTTTTTTAAGTTATGCAGTGTGAATGGGAACATATAACAAAACAAAAATAAAATAAGTGTTACCCCAATTTGACTGCAAAAGTGGAATGACACTTTAATGTTTCAAATATTTTTTTCTGTGTTCAGTTTTTAATTGTAAATGTTTAGTGGCGTATAATTATTTATTATTTTCAGATAAGGGTTAAAGTGACATTAAAGGATACATTTTTTTTCCCTCCCCCCATGTTAATATCAGCACTTACCTTAAATGATGTCTCTTAATCCGATCTTCCTCTTCTTTCCTGATGTTTTCATCTGCCCCTTCAGCGGTGCGGCGGCTCTCTGATCCAGCGCTGACTTCTCTCTGCTTACAGGCACTTCCGATCCAGCGGTGTCTGCAGGCGGGTGCACGCGTCCATAGACTTACCTTGCGTCTCTGCTCGTCTCCCGGCTGAGAATCCGAACTGCGCATGCGCCCGCCCTAAGATCCTTTGCGGCCGCACGAACAGTTCCGGACTTTCGCCACCGGAGTGCGCAGCGATAATGAGGTCAGTCTAAACCGCTGTTTAAGTGGGTTTTGTTTTTTTTTTTACTTTTTGCCTATATCTACTGCTTGTCAGCAGTAGATATAGGCAAAACAATGGGAGGCTTTAGAACCCCTTTAAGTTTTCAAACTTTTAGGCATCAGGTTGTCGTTGTCAACCCAGGCCGAGACTCTTGAGTTCTTTTATGAATAGGTGAATTTATTGATCATACAACAATATTGTCAATATTGGAGAGATACAAGAGTACTCTCCTAAATTGCTCTTGCACTCACAATTTATAGTTTAACAGAATACAAGGGGCGTTGCCTGTCCCCAGGAAACATGAAGGTACAGTATATGTGTCTTGTTTACCGTTTTAGATTTAGGATTAATTAACAGTACATGATTTATGTGCCATAATTATCTGGACACCAGGAATTCTTAATCAAGGTGAAATGGTAAAATAGGAAAAGTGACCCTTGTTTGGACAAAAAGCTAGAGCAGCATTGCCTTGGGCAAAGTACTCAATGAACAGGTGCATATAAGAGACAAGAATGACAACACATATTCCACACTTCCACCATACCCTAAGACCTTAGGTAAAGGCCTACCTGACCTGCAGGTAAAGGATGGTGAATCTTGTAGCAAAGTTAATACAGGCATAGGATGATAAAATCCAAAACAAGATGGAGTCAAGTAAAGAGCAATCTTGCATTCACAGACACCTTTTTACCAGGCTGTCATGCTTTCCTATGAAAAAACATTATTTACAGAGCTCAATAGCTGAAGCTCAAATTTGCACACCGCTGAATAACTCACAGCTGTGATTCCTCCTGCTCCCTCCTCTTCCCTGTCCAAAATCAGGGGACATACCTTTATTTTTATATTCTGAAAGCAAACGGCTTCTACAGCGCTGTCTTTAGAAAGCCCATCATTTTCTCCAAATCTTCTGTTTGTACACCATTTATCCGATGCCCATTTGTAACTGTTTTCTTCCATACTTTATTATAGACCCAGGAATGTAATTACTGGGTTTTTGTGCTTCTCTATGTGATGCAGGCAGATCAAAACTTTGAGGGGGCCCACAGCTATACTGCTTCCTGAAAACATCACAGCATCCTGCCCCAGTACTCTTCGAAACATCCTTCAGCCCTGATGCAAGCAGTGGGTTGGTTCTTGGGAGAAGTTATGTAAATATTAAAATGCCTTAATGGGTGAATAATAGCCTGGAGGAGTGGCCATTGCCAGGCCGACTGAATTTGCATACAGATAGCACTAGTGTTGTGTTGAACTGAAATCCAGTGAATAAAAGGGGTGGGACAGGGTCAGTCAGGCTGGAGAGGAAAAGACTACTGTAGATGATACTAGATGTCCCCCAGCCAGGAAGTGAGGTGGGCTCTATATGACTTTAATTTGGTGGCTCCATAAATGCTGTCTGTGGGTTGGCATGTTAGTTTTCAGTGCTGGGAGCATGTTGATGCACATTTGTTTTTTGGGGGCTTTCAGCTCTGAAAATGTAAATTTCACATTAGGCACTCTTGCCCCCATAACTATCACCTATCTATAACACGTTGTCACCTTAACACTAATGTCAAACTTCAACCATACCTCTATAGATAGACAAGATCTGCACATAATATATCATCTTTTATGTGAAGGTTCTTCCGATATGTCATTGCATTTTCATCCTAAGGAGTGGCTCTGAGCTTAGATTCCTAGGATTTTATATAGCTGACATATAAATCAATATATGTTATGGGGGCTGTGTAGGTTTGGTATGGAAATTGCATGAATTACTAACTTGCCTAATATATTCATTTATATCCATTTATCTCTGAAATTGTGGATATTTTATATGGATAATAGAGCCGTGTGATGTTTTAAAGAAAATAGGTGCAATAAACCAGTAATTTGTAAATTGGGGCTTTTCAGGTGCCAGACCAAAACAGAATGAAATGTTAATATATAGTTTATTTAATACGTTGTATAGAAACAAATGTTAAAACATTGTACAAGATATAATGTGTGTTCCATCAGAGCTATACAAGATAGAGTTGTCAAATTAGTAATTTATTATCTGCACGGGCCTTTTAATATTCCCAAAAGAGGTATTTCACAGGAAGGGAAAAGTGGGAACACCCACCTCCAGGTCCTGGTAATGGTTAGTCTAGGGCAGTGGTTCTCAACCTGTGGGTCGCGACCCAAAAGTGGGCCACAACCCACAGTTGAGGGGGTCCCCACGTGCCTTGTGCTGTGCTAGATAAGAGGCTCCTCCGCCTCCTCCTAGCGCAACAGTGTCAGTTCTTCTAGATGGTGCTGCACGAGCGGCGGCTGGAGAGGATCAGAGAGAGGGGTGCGGTCAGGAGTGAGGAGAGGTGAATGCTTGATCACCAAAGAGCCGCACTGGGTGCCACCAGAGAGTCCCACTTACCACCTGAGAGCCTGCATAGCCTCCTGAGAGCCCACACAGATACTAATTTTGGTTCATCCCTAAATGTTACTGTTGGGGGTCACCACAACTTGGCAAAAACCAAGTTGTTACCAAGGGGCCCCGGCCCTAGAAAAGTTGAGAACCACTGGTCTAGGGAGACATTGGCTGCTATGTTCTGGCTACTAGGATGTAACCTCCAGGATCTGGTGTACACTATTCATCCTGAGTGGCCTTTTAGATTATGACAGCCGATCACCTGTCCTCATATGCCAGCTCCCCTCCAAACGTTTTAACATTTATATTTACGATGTATTAAATACAATTTTTATGTTAACATTTCATTCTGTTGTGGTCTGGCACCTGAAAAGCCCCAATTTACAAAATATTGGTTTATTGCTGCTTTATGGGGGGTGTGGTACCACCTCGCTTGGTGGTTCGATATATACTTATTTAAAGTAAAGTGGCGGATGACAATTTTAAGCCTTTTTGAATCATTCTACATTAAACGAAAATACATCTATTTTATTCCAATAGCTGAGTGCCATGAAAGTATGGCAGAGCAGCCAGATGTCATGTCAAATGTCCATCCCAATGGCCAGGAGTGCTAAAAGCTATGTTCTGTATGTTTTCAAGGAGGCTTTAGCATAAGAACTCGTAATGTATAAACTCTGAATCTGCATAAATGTTTCCAATAAATGTAAACTGTTTTACAAGAGCAATTTAACATTGAAATAAGAATTGCATGTCACCTGCTGATACTTTTCCCCACCCTCAGCACCCTCCCCAAGGCTCAAACCTCAGTAGCCTTCTGTTCTAGGCTTCGGCCATTGACCCCCCATAGCCCCTCCCCCAGAATACCTATATACCAAACGCAGGCTCCCTCTCCGCTCTGACCTCTCCGGACGGAAGTGTGACAGCGTGTTCTGTGAAGTGTCTCTTCTCCCTGCTGGTGCTGGCTGCAGAGCTCTGTGTCCCTTTCACAGACCTCTGTAGACAGCACGAGAAGGGAGAAAAGACTGACTGTGAAATCCCCCTCTGCCCCCCCTCCCCCCCTGTACCTTAGCTGCTGCTGCTCCTCCGTGTCCCCTCCTTTTCAACTTCATGAAGCTGTTTCCTTTTGGTGATATATCACAATGTGTGAGATGTCCGTGCTCATAAGGAGCATTCACCCGACGTGCACAGCAGTTTTCACTCTCATTGAAAGAAGAGAATGTCCGTTCTGTATGCTCACGGGGGAGAGGAGAGAAGCTGTAAATCTCGCCTTCACACATAATGGACCTTCTCTCTCTTTCATTGAGAGGGAAAACTCCTGTGTACGTCTGGTGAGGGCATTATTAAACACATAAGGAGCATGGGCAGTTGACACTGAGATATATCACCAAAAGCAAACAGTTTCATCAAGTGGAAAAGGAATGGACACCTGTAACAATAGCCAGCCTGTTATTGGATATTTTAAATTGCAATAGCCAATAACAGGCTGGCTATTGTACCCGCCCATTGCCTGCTGCTGTCAATCAGCAGAGAGGACCTGATTGAGAACTTTGTCTTCAGTTCCCTCCTTTGCTGATTGACAGCAGGCAGTGGGCGGGTACAATAGCTAGCCTGCTATTGGCTATTGCAATTTAAAATATCCAATAGCAGGCTGGCTATTGCTCCCAGCCACTGCCTGCTGTATTTACATTCAGTGAATCCAGTGAAGTAGAAAGGTGACACTAGAGGTCTAAAAGACCCCTAATGTCACCTTAAAGAGACCCTGTCACCTCCAATGCACGCAGCACTGGTGAGAAACTGCCCTAAAATCATTAGTATCGTTTTAGAAAAAATGTAACCTATCCATTGGTCTTGAAAAAGTGGTATCGGGACATCCCTATTCTGTTCTATGACAATGTTACCTGCTGTGTGTTATTAGAGGTGGTATATTTGCCTATGCTTGCATGGAAATCCTGTTGGTTTGTGTATGCAAATATGGGCACATTTAGTAGTTTTTCTGAAACTAGTTCTTCAATATGAAACTTGCATTTTATGCCTCAGCTGTTTAACTTTTACACATAGTGAGCATTGTTTGTTTTCTAATACAGGAGTTAGTTACATATATGTCATAAATAACCAGAAGACTTTCACATGTTTTTTTATTTTGTAAAATATATTACTGTCATTGCTTGGTAATATAGAGTACAAATAAGTAGATACAAAAATAAAAACTGGACACTGAAAGTGAAGATGTTTTAGGGAACATGTAGAAATTTTAATTGTGTTCAAACAGTACCCTAAAAAAATTACTTTTGTCATGCATTCCTCCTGAAACCCTGGTACGTGTGTGTGCCTAGGCACACCTAAGATGCTACTGTCCATGTCTGATAGTCTCACCAGAATTTGAGTGAGATTTGGTGATGCAACTGTTGTACTGCTCATTGTTCTCCTTGCTGGATGCACTGACATGAGGAAGCAAAACCCTGCCCCATTCAAGAGGACCGCCTCCACACAGAGAGGCACAGTATAGAACAAAGTAAAGATGGTGCCATCCGTTGGCCACCGTAGCACCCACCAGTTGTTTTTGAAATAAGCGGTCCGGAGTGCGATGGGTTCATGGACTACAGTATAGAACAAGGCACGGCAAGTCCAACGGTGGAAGGAGTGGTTTATTTATTACAGGTATTTATATAGCGCCGACAATTTACGCAGCGCTTTTTACCTCGTGCACATTCACATCAGTCCCTGCCCTCAAGGAGCTTACAATCTAAAGTCCCAATTTTACACGCATACATACAGAGCCAATTTAGACAGGAGCTCTCTGTACAGTAAATCTGTCTTTTTTTTCTTTTTTACTGAATCTTACATTTTCCAGTTTTAATAAATGTCTCCCAATATATTTAGTGATAAATCAATTCCATTGTAATGGCCTTTTAGATCATTCACACTCTGAGAACACTATCCTATGTTAATAACAGTGCAGTACCTTCCGTTTAATTCAGAACAGCAACAAAATAGATGTTTCAAAAACCAGTTACTTTGCCAGAGTTATGTAATAACACTGCTGTGCTGGTTTATAAACACAGAAGTCTCTAAAGTGTTGCCCACCCATCCAGCCCAGTATAATTCTATTCTACCTGTCAGGGAAAAGACAGGATAAAGATAAATCTATTAAGTGCACATTTGTGCTTTCTCTCACCGCATGTGCTTAAAGTGACATTAAACCCTCAGATTTTTTAACATAAAACAATACTGTAATGTGTGCCTTACTGTAATCCATGGTTGTTTCCCTTCTCTTTGCTGCTCTTCCATTTAAATCTGTATCTGTTCTCATGCTGGGCAGAACTTCTGTTTTGCAGCAGACTGCCTTGTCTCTGAAATGGATACATGGTGTCTGTGTGTAGGTTTGCAACCTGAGCCAGCACTACAGGAATAGGCACTCAGCTGCAAAGGGAAGTTCTCCCCAAGCATGAGAAGACATGAGGATTTAAAAGGAAGAGCAGCAAAGAGAAGGGAAACAACCATGGATTACAGTAAGGCACACATTACAGTATTGGTTTATGTTAAAAAATCTGAGGGTTTAATGTCACTTTAACTACACATGTGTTACCTTAAGCGTTTCGAACGACCCCATTCTAATGACTTGCATAGTAAAATAAAGGTCAATACACCCAACAGTTAGGAAATTTAGGACTTTTCTACAACGCAATACTTTGGTAGGACCTGAACCGTTAATAGTGATGTGTTATGTCCAATCATCTGGCCTGCACTGTAAAATGAGGTGAATTTATGCATTTGGTAAGACTGAATGCTTTCTACTTTTTCTATAGGTACATTATCAGATCTTTTTTTTTAATTACATTTAATTTAGGCTGCAGCACTCGTCTTTGGTTAATTGAGTCACCACAAACATACAATATTTTCTCATAACTGTTCTATTCCAGTTATCATTTATTTCTGAAGCTTAGATAAATGGCTTAGATTGCTCGTATTGTGTTCCTCTATGCAGTTTGCCTGTTACCGTGATAATGCATGAAGAATAGGTTGTCAAAGAGTGAGGTGAAGCAGAAACAACTCTTAGAGGTGACACAGAAAACCTCCAAAGCCTAGATTTAGGATCTACCATGTGCTTAAAAAAGGTGCTCATCTTATTTGCACCTCACTTGTTATGCTGGGTTTAAAAACACACTTTGAAAATATCTCCAGCACCTATATTCTTCTAAAATTATCTGTCCGGTTTGTATACATTTGTACTGTATATGTACTGTTTGATGTAATATTGTAATTGTGTTCTTGCAGAGCACATATGGATTTTGGAGGAAGCCTGCTATGAACTTGATCTATCATCCTCATCAGCTGAGAGTCCTCAACCCTTTCATCCTTCGCCAGGTTTCACAGACTCTACTGAATTTTCCCACCATCTTTCCAAAGACAGAAGTAAGTTAGTTTGCTTTGTGACTTTTATTCTATGGATGTAAAACACAGTTTTGCCTCATATTTTATTGTCTGATGTACAGTGTCTGGTTTTATTATGTCCTAATAAAGTTATTGTATTTAGAGCAGGGGTTTCAAAGTACCGGCCTGCGGCCCACAAACCGATACGATGCGGCCCGCAGCCGGCTGGCAAGTCAGGCACGCAGTTATGGATTTGCCGGAGCAGCTACACTGTCTGCATATAGGATGCTATATAGCTGCTCCTGTAAGTACTGCAGTTCCCTTTAGCCGGAGTTCTGACAGACTTCATTGTGCTCCAGCCAAAAGGAGGGATTAGTAAGGTCAGCACCAGCTAAAGGTGCAGACCGTACTAATCAACCATTGCACCATCAGGGAATGGGGCCGTATAAGTGTCAGTGTGACCAGCAGGGTAGTGAGGCGGCATCAGCAGTGCGGTCTCCCTGCCCCCTCCATCTCCGTGCCCCTCATGCTATGCCCAGCTCTGTGAGCCCTTCATAAGTTGTAGGTGCCCTGCCTGCAGGATCGGCTGCACTCTCTCTCTATTGTGATAAAGGTAAATAACAGGCTTTCCAGAGGCTGCACCGTGAGAGCAGGTACACATGACATTTCTCTGTATGTTGATGTCATCTGTTATTGTTATGATGTCAGAGCTGTCACAACCTGTTGCAGCATGACATATGGCGGCGTGTGCATGGCAGGCAATGTGCATCATAATCATACCTGCAGATCAGGTCATGGAGGGAATGTGGGGCTGTCTATGAGGTGAAGGACAAACTGGCTTCATGTGACCGGAGAATAGTGATGGGAGTGTGGTGTGTTATTGATCTTCTGGTGTGATCTTTGCATATAGTTTGCTGGTGTATTGGATTCTTGTATGTAGACCTTATCAGTTGTGCTTGTCATAGCAGATCCAAAACATATCACTGAGACTTCCCACATTCCTGCACCAGCCAGAATGATGGACTAGAGAGCTTTACCTGCAGTCAGATTATCCTTCCAGACAATCTGATTGATTAGTGTGTGTGTGTGTGTGTGTGTGTGTGTGTGTCCCATTGCCTAGATTATGACTGATACACCCTCCCCATCACCTATATTATGTTTGATTGGTCCCCCGTCCTCATTGCCAATATTATTACTCATTGGTACCCCGTCCACTCCTTTGTCCTTATCCCTTTTGTCTTGACTGATCGGTCCCCCATCCTCATTGCTTAGATCAGCGGCCCAGTTCTGGCCCGCAAACAGACAGGCACGCAGTAGTAGACCACGTACCTGACTTGGGGGGAGCAGCTACACGGTCTGCATCTCTGTCTAATGCAAAAAGCACAGCTGCTCCTGGCAGTGCCAGCACTCGGTGTGCTGGCACTTGTCTTGCATTTGGGATGCGCTGGCCGTTTTTCCCATATGGTGTGAACAGACCCTTATTGAAATCATTTTTCTTTAGTTACCCATTCCAGTATTCCATAATATGTGTAATTATTACTCATATTATTGTTAGTAAAATATTCACTTACATATATATTTTTTTCCACTCAGCCATGAGGATGAGATGAGCTATATTCTTAGAAAAGGGAGGAGGGTACAGGTAGATGCTGTGTTCTCCTTTTTTCTTTAAACTGCGGGAGTGTCATTCATTCAAGTTGTGAGGTTGGTCTAGATAACTGGTTAGAGATTGTGGCTGTCAGACAGGAGGATGAGGAGAAAGCAGTGGGTGCACCTTGTGCAAATATCCCTGCAGCTCATTATGGTTTCTTAATGGTTTACTGGCCTCCTTTAGGATGGAGGAGGACAGTTGGGCCAGCTGGGACCTGCAGGACATACTGGGCCAGATTAAACCAACATTCCTTTTGGCACATGTGTAATGTGCACTTGACATACACCAAGAAAAACCCCAACATAGTGATTATGTTAAAGAGGGTTTGCAGCATGTGCACCAGAAACTGAATTGCAAATTGCGATTTGTTGCAGGAGTGACCCAAACGTCTGCACCCTATAAACAAATATCTGCATTACAATGTAACCACATATCTCCGCCTGCTATGACCGGACGCAGGTCTGCTCTGCACCGTGTATTGTTTATGGGGAGTATGCATGCTCTTGCAGCATAAATTACATTTGGAATAAAGCTGCTTATACCTCACATTTTTATTGGATTACTTACAGTTACAGGGCTCCTTCTATATTCTGTTCTTAACGTGCCTGCATGTTGCCATCATCTAGGCCAGAGGTAACCCAAGAAGAAAAATGTAATATAGTGCAGTTTACCAGTCCTTGATGTGGCGATGGCATTCATTTTTCTCTTTTCATGTTATGTACATTTTCTGCAAGTACCGAAAATACCTGTTGACTCAGAAATCCAGTGTTCTTGTAACTTCATTTGCACTGAACTGAAATAATAGTCTTATCCATTTTCCCAGCCATCACCTATGAACTGCAGAACACCTCCCCCCAAGTAATAAAGATGAGGATGGGGGAGGTATTTGCAGTCCAAGTCAGGAGAGCAACAACGCTGCTGCTCTATAGATGCAGTACAGAGTGTGAGCGTTATCACTTTAAGACAGGAAGTGTGTTACTAACAGGATCTCCAGCTAAAAATAAAAGGAAACAAAAAAAAAGAAAACTGCAGCCTCCAAATATAAGGCTTTGTAGGCTAGAATATATCACATTGCTGGTTTTGGATTTAGTACCTTTTAAGTCGCTTGATTGTCATTGCTGCTTGCAGTCCTGTATACAGTCAGGCATGTATGACCTAAAAGCTGCTGATTTTACCCACAATTCCATATTGTTAGATGGACACTATAGATATATAATGTGTGTATGTGCAGGGGGTCGCTCACTGTAGTTCCAGAGAGCCCAGTGTAGACCCAATAACTTGTTTTATGTGAGTGTTTGATGATGCTGCCATCTGCTGGTGTCACCTAGTACTGAGTTGTGGTTTTTCCCTTATTTTTTTCTAGAAACCAAAACATCCCACAACTGGAATGATTGCCATCACGTTGGCATTCCATATGTGTAATGAAGTCCATATAGCAGGATTTAAATACAACTTGACATCTTTAAATAGTTCGCTTCACTATTATGGAAATGAGACCATGTCTGCAATGGCTCAGGTAAGGATTGCAGTCTATAATTCGTGGTTCAATTAGCTGTTCAGTGCAGTTTTGTTGTCATTTTGTGTCTTAGTTTTTATGTGGCAGTTGTTTCAATTTGCATTTTGTTTCGCACCAAATCCTATGTGAGGTAAAGAAAGGTTTTGAGAAGGACACAGTTTTGTACAATTAAATAGATAACTTTTACTTTGCCGTCCACCATCTTCTTCTCTGTAATGTTTTACTAAGGGGCATGTTACATACATAGTGTTGAGACAAATTCATATTTTTACACAAAAATACATATTTTCCCCCAAGTCATCTTTCAGGGCATCAGAGAAAGAGGATTCGCCCACCTCAAACAGGAAACGCATCTTCCACAATTAAAATAAAAGGGGCGGTGCCGCCCAACCTCCTCAGCTTATTGTGTTTCCTGCGGCCGAACAGGAACATCGTAACCGTTTGTCATTATTTTCCATAGGCCTGCGTGCTATTTGCAGGGGCCTCCCAGGGCATGCTCCGCCGTGAGTCAGGGACAGTGGACCTGGGGGCTTGTCCTAGAATTAACCTCCAGGTTATCCTTTTAAGGAACCCTTCCTCCCATGTATCCCCGAGGTTTCTTATCCGCCTTGAGGAAAAGCAACCATCCCCGGGCGCATATCGGCTTTAGCAAAGCTTTCCCTTGCTCACATGTTTTCGGCTCAGATTTCTCCTCTGCTTGAAGAGCATGTAAAGAGCTGTAAAACCAAAAAAAAAAAAAGGTTTGGATTTACCTATCTTTTAAGTGCAGTCTTGGTCCACATTTGCAGAGCCTAATATATCCAGTGAATGGTTGCTCACCACTTTATTAAAGTTAACAAAGAACTCTAGACATAAAAAAAAACGTACCCCTGCACTGGAGCTACCCCCTGCACTGTAAAGGTTAAGTGGTTGTTTTGTCTGTGGAACTTGAGAAAAAGCTATATTACTCCCCGGATCCTCGGTCCCATGGCAGTCAATGCTCGCCTCTGTCCCCTGCCGATCCAGCTATGGAATGCCCTTTGGTGTTCTCATGTCTAATGCAATCCAATGGACCTGCATAAGACATAATTACCTTAGCCATCCTTAGACCACCGGAGCCCGTGGGAGAAGAGGCCATGGGGACTACCCTAGCAACCTGAAGGGAGTCAGTGGGAACGAGAATCAGGTGAGTGGTAGAGCTTTATTTGAGTCTTAGACAAAAACTAGCACTTAACCCTTGCAGCGTAGGTTAGCCGCTCTGCAAGGGACGTCTATTTTCCCAGAGTTCTGTAGGTTTTGTTGGGGAAAAAAACTATTTTCCTTAGTCTATTATACATGACAATCGGTATGTGCTGGTGGATCACTGGACCTCGCTGTAAGTATATTAAAAACAAAGGGGCCCAGAAACTAGTTTTTCAAAGACCGCTCTCTGTCATCTGGGACACTGGGAGTAGCACGTAGGATGTTGGAAGGACAGTTTGAATAAGATGCAGTAAAAAAACATTGTATTCATCAAGACATGTAAAACCGAAAGCTAATGTGTTTTGGGGGCTGGACACTCCCCCTTCATCAGGGTTTCTGTGCTGGCAGTGAATTTGTATTGGACTGTATTTGTAGAATGAACTAATAGCTCCAGGAGTCCGTTCCCTAGAATGATTGCTACATATTCCTGTGTAGAAGTTATTCGCTTCATTGTACAAATTCAAACTCACTGCCAGCGCACAAGCCCTGATGAAGGTGGAGAGCTTTAGACCCCTAAACAATGCGGGGATTTATCAAAATTGGAGCAGACAGAATCTGGAGCATAGTCACCAATCCGCTTCTCTCTTCAGTTTGTTCAGTTAAGCTTTCAAAATGAAAGATGGAAGCTGATTGGTTGCCGTGCACAGCTGCTCCAGATTTTGTCTTATTCTAGTGTTGATAATTTCCAGACGTGGCCAGAGTGCGGGGTAACCGGGAGTAAACAGACGCCTGTCCTGGTAGCAAGTGTTCCACAATTCCGTCTGTGTGTGGTCTTACATTAACTTTATTTTAAGTTGAAGGACATGGCAACAGGGAAGCACTTAACAGGGGGGATGTTGTGTTACCTTTCCTTCTACTTCACTGTAACCTCTGCTTGTGCTTTTCTTTAGATGCTTTGTTTTAATTGCCCATGTTTGTGATTAGTTTAGGTTAATGATACTGAAATACAAAAAGACGTTGTGAAGTAAATACATTTTTTAGAAATTCTAAACTATATGTTAATAAAAAGATGCGAGTTTCTCTGTTTTAGTATTTGACATCCGCTGTCTTTTCTTCCCCTGACAGAATGAATATCACAATATCTCAGCAGAACAAATGTTGCTTAGTGACCTTATTGAACAGAAAACTGTTACAAACTTGACGTAAACCACGGAGAATCCCGGGAGTTTACTGTTGCCAAAAATAAATTCCTAATGTACAGTATTCATATTTTTATATATTTGGATTTATTTTAAACCATGGAAGTATTTTGCCGCCTTTGAAAACTCTTGAAAAGTGTTTCGTTGGCCGCGGGAGGACCTCTGCCCACCGGATTGTTGGTCACTACTTGGCGAGTCTGAACGTTACATGTGTGCCTCTGTTGTAAAGAGAAACCTGGGACTGTGCTGGCGGTGGGTGAACCTCAAGTGAATGTACAGTACTTCCCATTAGAATGACGGTTTTTGGGGTCACTCAGAGATGGACATTTTGGTTAGAGTAAAATACTATAAAGCACAAATAGATCAAGTGTGTTCTTATGTTTCTGTATAAAGTGTCCTTTTTTGTGCATTGTGATTGTTGCTTATTGTTCTGTTTGTATTAAGTGTTTTAAGGCAGTTTTTTTCCTGATAACTTTGACCTTTTGTATTATATAGTTTAGTGTTCAAGCTCTTCTAGGTCTGGGAACAAGCCAGGTGGCCGACAGATCCTCAGCCATAGCTGCTCATAACTCACTGTGGAAATAGATAAATTACAGGTGAAGGATTGTAGGTTTTCTTGTGACTCGTGTGCACAGTTTGTGTTGCCTTCCATTTACTGCACTTTTTTTTTTTACGTGTCTATGTACATTTACTTTGGGTTGCACACTTAAACTACACTGTAGAGTCCTGTTGTGCTTCTGCCACACACCCATCTCTACGTTTGAGTGTTTTGGGGTAAGTCAGGGCTGGACAAATCTCAGAAGCCAGATAGCCAATGCTCCTTAAAATATACAGCTGGCGCCTAGCTTTTGAGCTTCTCTTCAGTTGTTTCTAATGTAGGTGGCTCATGAAAAAAATCCTTCTGGCTCCTGGATTAGGCATATAGGCTCCTGATTTCCAAAATAATTTGTCCACCCCTGGGGGAATGCCAGGTTCTGTATGGGGGCTCTTCTCTGCAGCAGCTCCTGGGAGTCAGGTTTGCACTGCAGTGTCACCTGCTGGATCATTATGTTATTGCACTGCAGACCTGCAAGTGGACCTGGCATTGAATTATGTTTTCATGTTAAGTGTGTGCGTGGTGAGTAATATGTAAAATCGGTGTTTATTACCTCTCAAAGAGGTTACAATACTCCTACAGCCCATTACAGAACAATAGTTAAGAGCTCCTTTATTTGAATCTGATAATAAGAAATGATTTCCAACTGTGTGGAGAAACCCTGTAGGGAAATGTAGTTCAGAGCAAACTACAGTCTCCACACCCATCACGATTACTGGGATCCTTGCGCTAACAGACCCAATGCACAGGAGATCCTGATAGTGAAAGCATGTGGTAATTTCTTATTGATTACATCCTTTGTTCTTTTCTACACCTCACATGAGCTGCTCCTTGCTTGGGAGAACACCAGCATCAGGAACCAGTAGGAAAATTCACCTTAAAGTGACACAAAACTCAGGAGTTAAATCTTAAAAATACATTCAAGTACCATAACTATTAACAAAAATGTATCTTATTTGTGTATCACTCTGCTGTAGATCCTCAAATCATCTCTGAATTGGTGCTGACACTGTCCTTCCTTCTGGAGGGTGGCTACATTTGTTCTCCAGGGTCCCTGTGTGTGTTGTAAAGTAGCCACCACTTCAAGCTCACTCCCGTGATGGACTACAATCTGAATACAAATTGGTAAACTATACATGAGACTGTAGTCCATTACGGGAGTGAGCTTGGAATGGTGACTACAACACACACAGGGACCCTGGTGAACAAAAGTAGTCACCCTCCAGAAGGAAGGACAGTGTCAGCACCAATTCAGAGATGATTTGAGGATCTACACAGTGATGATACACTGTGTATGTACGATACATTCTTGTTAATAGTTAAAGGAGAACTATGAGGTGAGTGATTTTCACTCATCCTCATAGTTAGAGCCGACGTGTTCAATGAAACTGTCACACGTTGACTCTAGATCGGGAAGTGAGTGAACACATACCGTCACTCGCTCACTTCCCGATCATCTCCCTGCAGAGAGCGATGACTGTCACACACCGATCCTCGCAGGGATTCCTCCCCTCTCCGATCCTCCAGCGCTGACTGGAGGAACGGACGGGGAGGGGGCACACGCAGCTGGCTCTGCCTCTAGATGGGCGAAACCCGCTGTCAACTAGCCAGCTGGGCAGATCTCGACAATATTGTCGGGATCTGTCCCGGCTGCAGCACTCTCAGTATATAGCGGGCAATAACTCGCTATATACTGAGCTTTGGATCATGGGAGGACGCTAGTATATGTCCCTCCATGACCCTAGAGACAACTATGGGATAGAGGGCAGTTTTTCTTTAAAGGAGAACTATTGAGAGGGTAAAATTATACTCTTCCCAATATTTGAGCCGGCGTGAGACACTGCAGCTGTCACACGTCGGCTCTATAGATGGAGAGCTGAGTGATCACAAACCTCTGTCAGTCACTGCTCCCTGCAGGGAAATCCCCCCTTCCAATATTGTCCGGGATCTTTCCCGGCTGCAGTGCGGCTTTGCACTGTCAGCATATGCTGATGCTGAATTCGGGTCACAGGAGGACATTTGTAAATTAGTAACTAAATAGTAGGAAAAGTAAATATATATGTTCCCCAATAATAACTCATGTTGGGTACATTACATGTAGCTGAAAATCTTTGATGAACTGGAGCAGAGGATAATTTAGTCTTTTAGTAATCAGACTCTGTAGTATTGTAATATGGACTCTGATGGAAATGGCAAATAACCTGATTACTATGGAAATGTATCCAGTGTACCCTAGCATTTGAGATGTGTTTACCATGCGTTTACTACATGTCTGCTGTGCTTTGCCATGCATTCACTTTGACTTGTAGGAAAGAAAATGAAAGCTAAATCTGACCTTAACTAATTTCAAATGCCTGTGTAAAGCAGCGTTAATGCATTTATTAATGACTACAAAGGTCAGACTGCAGCTTTTCAACCAGATTACTGTATATTACAAAAGAAAATAGGAATGTATTGTATAACACAAAGATCCAAATGTCATTGATGGTTGTTGACCAATGTTAGTTGCTCATATTTACAGAACTTTGGCAGATGTGAGATATGGAACCTATTGCATGTCATTGTCTCCAGCATGGGGACTACATTTTGAAACCTTTTCTGATTTGTATGTGAAACCACCTGCTTAGGGTTAATGTCTGTGTTCTGTGGTATGGTCAGTGCTTTCAGGGAAAGAAGTGTTTTAAGTATTGATGGCCTTTAATATGCCACTGATATTTGCTTTCCCATGTTCTGCTAAAAACTAACGTTTATCTGCCCCATTTTTGCCATCTATCTATATCTATTTATTGATTGATTGATCGATCGCAGAGGCATGTTTATACACTGAAGAAAAGTAAGTTGTCCACAACATCAGAGAGGTTGCCTACAGCAACCGATCCGGTTATATCCATTAATCTCTGGAAAAATCAAGCAAGGGATCAGGCCCCTATTTTCTCTGATTTTTATGGAGCATTTTGTTCTCATTTTTTTAGGTTGGCCTTGTTCTGTAGGATAGTGAGGTGCACTTTTTGACAGAGAGAGCAACTAGTTGACATCATCGCATGAAATAGGCTATTTACTTCAAACTGGACCAATCTTCCCTAAACAGGGGTGAGTGTCTTGGAGACCACCTGACACCAACGTATAATGTCATTTTAACATCTCCACCCTGGTGTTTTTTTTGTATTTTTTTAATTATTACAGTTCATCCCTTCAGCCATGTAACACAAATGATTAACACTTGTTCTAGACTTTGTGGCTCCAAAGGATTGGATTATGTAACTAGAATAGGGTGGTTTAACAAACTTTCTCCCATCCTGGGTTTGGACAGTCATCATCTGCCTTGACACATGGTGAATGGTACGGAGTATGTACCTGACGAGTCCAGTTCAATGCCATTAAAGGAGAACTATGAGATGAGTGATTTTCACTCATCCTCATAGTTCGAGCCGACGTGTGACAATGAAACTCTCACACGTCGGCTCAATAGATCAGGAAGTGAGCGAACACATACCGTCGCTCGCTCACTTCTCGATCCTGTCCCTGCAGAGAGCCGTGACTGTCACTCATGGCTCCCTGCAGGGTTTCCCCGCTCCGATCCTCCAGCGCTGACTGGCGGAACGGACGGGGGAGGGGGCGGGTACAGCTGGCTCTGCCTCTAGATAGGCAGAGCCAGCTGTCAATCACGCAGCTGGGTGGATCTCGACGGTAATGTCGGGATCCATCTCGACTGCGGCGGTCTCAGTATACCGCAAGCTGTAGCTCTCGGTATACTGAGCTTTGGGTCACGGAAGAACGCTAGTTTGTGTCCTCCCGTGACCCTTAGAACTATGGGGAAAAACACTTACCCCATAGTTCTCCTTTATTTACTAGTAGCTATAGCCTATGAACTGTAAACGGAATCTGTTGTAAATACTGTACAGCATTGTGAACATACAAAGCAACTAGAAAAGCAAAGTGCATACAACAGCAACCATCTTTCACTGCTCAGATTATTATAAACATTGCAGCATTGCCTCCTGACAATAGCTTGTTGCACATATTCCTAAAGCACAGCGATCATGTGGCCATAAAATGCAAATTAAGTTTGTTGCTGCACGGGGAAGCTCCATCCAGTACCAGAGGTTTCTTTGTGTTTACCTGCTGCTCCACCTCCCACCTCTGCTTTGTTGTCCTCTGAAAAAAGCAAACTTGTGGGTATGATGTAGCTGTGTTTTTTTCCATGCCAGAACAACCAGTTACTAGGCGCAAACACTCAGATTTGGGGCATGAATGACTTTCAAAATGTTGCCACATCCACAGAGTTTTCAGGGGCCGTAGCTGCAACCAGGTGAGGCCAACTAAAAGTGTGGCATCAGAGGGCGCCCCATATACAGCTATGAGCCTCTGTTGTGTTTCTTAAGAAGTGTGCTTTAAAATACAATTATTCCATATGGAAACTGTTCTGTTTTTGTGGTCAGACTTTGACCAACACTTAAGACAACAGTGAGACATTGGTGACCAAGACAGCACATCCTCCTGGTCAATAAAATAATCTTTTGCAGTGCAAGGATCTTAATTTGGCCTTGTCTAGTTTTGTTTTGTTTTTTGCAAGATGCTCTAGGGAAAAATTATTAAAATCTGACAGCTCCATGCAGCAACCAATCCATCACCAGTATGGCACTCAACTTGTATGCAGCCATTTTTTTCTTTTCTTTAGCACCTCATGTATGGATTAGAGAACCTTCTGAATTGTGTGACAGAAGCACATACAAGAAGTGTTAAAGCTGAATCCTGTTCAAATGACACTTGTTAGTTTCCCCAATCATTCTAATTCATACATTGTTTAATCCCTCATCTATATTTGTCTTTCACCTACTGAAAATGTATTGTCTATTCTAAAGCCCCGAGTCTCTGAGCCTTTACCTCTTTCATCTTCATTCAAAATAAATAACTTTGTTCTTCTTCAGTATCCTAATTGGTCCTGGCATTGTCATTCTGGTTTTTGAGGAACTGTTTTATCAGCCAAGAAAGAGGCTTAATATAATGTTAATTTAGGGTCCATTCATCCAGTGCGCATTCAGCTCCATTGCTCAACACCAGCCCAATGCAAATAACAAGCCAAAATCCATTGTTTCCAATATGTGCTGGTGTGCACTGGGTGAAAGTGGAACGGCAAAACACAATACCCTGTGTCACAGCACAGTGCAATGCACACAGAGGAAAGAAAATGTATTTATTTTGGCTCCTACTGTAGAGAATCATGTTTAGAAAAAAAAAAGCACATCAACTTAACGCAGAGTTCAATGCATGTCAACTCAAACACAATGCAACGGAAACAGTTTGAATCCAGCCTTATGTACAGGTTGAGGTTGCGGAAGGAATATAAAGTGGCATTAAACTTGGGCGTTCGATCTTAAAAATGCATTCAAGTGTATTAACTATTAATAATACTGGACCTTATTTGTGTATCACTCTGCTGTAGATCCTCAAATTTGAGCTGATACTGTCCTTCCTTCCTCCTGGAGGGTGACTACTTATGGTCCCTGTAAAGTAGCCACCGCTCCAAGCTTACTCCTGTGATGGACTACAATCTCACATTTAGATTACTAATTTCTGTTGAAGTTGTAGTCCATCACAGGGGAGAGCTTGAAGAAGTGGCTCCACACACAGTGACCATGGGGGAGAAAGGAAGCCACCCTCCAGAAGAAAGGACAGTGTCGGCACCAGTTCAGAGATGATTTGAGGATCTACAGCCGAGTGATACACAAAGAAGATACATTTATGTTAGTAGTTAAAGTACCTGAATGTATTTTTAAGATTTAACTACTGAGTTTAGTGTCACTTTAATTGCAAATGTTCCAGAGAAATAACTACTATGGTGGCATGTGGGATTATATACCCTGGAAATAAAAGCAGACCTGGAACTGCCATAGACAAACCTTCCCATTTCTGCATGTTTAGAGTGCACCCCTCTGTTACAGACACAATGACAAGGAATGCAACAACCCTGTGAGTTCTCCAGAAGCCACATCACAAGGTGGACTAGCACCTCCCAAAGTGCCTTGAACACTATAATACATCTGGTGCCTTCAAATATGTGACCGACGGATAAAGGTTCATTACCTCCTAAACAAATAAAATGTTGGAGTGATATACTACAGTTTGTAAGAGTTTGCTAAATTCCTTTTTTTTTTTTTTTGCCATAATTTTAAAGTAAGTCTGTCACTAGACTGGGAAACTCGGTCAGAAAATCAGTATATGATGAAAAACCTCATAAGCTGAGTATACCTTCAGTGACAAGCCCATGTAACAACATTCAGAAGATCCAGAGATATAGGTGGCTGTAATGTATATGCAAATCTTAGCATTTTATGTGAAAATTAAGTTTGACCCCACCCTCTCCTGCGCCACACCATTGGTCAATGAGGCCAACCTTCCAATTAGGTAGAAGGGACCGAACCAAACTCAACATTTGCAGGAAAAAGTGCATATAACTTCAAACTGTGTATGTATATAAATCCAATGAAAGTCTCCTATTTGCTCTCTTTTGGTTTGTTTAATATTCCAATGGGAACATTTTGTGTTATCTGTTATATAAGTACAAAAAAATTCAGAACTGTGTCCTCTGCACACTTCCTGTGCTATCACAAAGAGCCCACCTAGTTCTTATTTTGGTCTATAGAACCTGATGAGCCTTTATGTTGAAGTGATCTGAGAGTGAGAGTGGTTGAGTAGCTTAGCAAAAAAGACTGGGCAGGGCTGACACTACTCATTCCACAAAACCGCTGTGTGTTGTCAGCCCACAACATGGCTTAAGAGCGGAGTGCATTTCAGGTAGATCAACAGGTATTTTCCTGCACTTGCAGGGTCTTTAAAGAGTTCAAACATGTGGAAATGTGCATTAATTTCGGAGATGTGCTGCATGTTTTTTTATTTTGTCATCTTGTGTGTTAAAGCTGAACTCCTGGATAACCAAATATTATCTAAATACAAAAGGCAAGTGTATTCTTTGAATTTTGGGTGCTTTTGTTTATTTCAGATCTACACAGCAATCCAGTGTGAAATTCCCCCTCTTTGCAGAAACTTCCTATATTAGGACCAGGCACTGCTCTTCTCTTTCCTTGTCCAGAGTGACTGGTCTTGTATCCGCCCCCCTCCTGTAGTTTTTTTTGCAGGCAACCTGTAGTGGGTGGAGCTTGCTGGGTGCCCTTCCACAGCTCTGCTCTCTGCACAGCATATGTATGGCACAATGATGATGTCACTGCTACTTTTACAAAATAATAAATGGTTTTGTTAAGCCATTTGGAGCACATGAAGTGCATATTATACCCTAATCATCCTTCTAATCCTATACTGAGGATATATTTCAGTAAACGTTGTTGTGCCCCCGAAGCTCTGCTTTCATTTTCTGGATCTGGCATTTGATTTTCATGGAATGTAAACTTAAATTATATATTTTTTTTTCATCAAGCTCAATTTGAATTCTCCAGGTTTCTGAGCAGTTTGTATGAAGTATTCATTTAATAAAGACATTGTTGCCAGAGAATATGTTATAGATTTTGTATTTCTTGTAAAGTCTTATTAAATCTTGTAAAATAGATTGAAAAAAACACTGAAGCACATTGCGTTCTGTACATATGTAAACATGAAAATACCAATAAAGCTTCTTCTGAAACTTTACATTGATTGCTGGAATTATTTACACAACATTTTGTATGAATGTAAGGCACTCTACCAATCTCAACACATAGCAGGAAGCCATTTTTTTACGGAGCTAATAGACCAGGGTAGCCAAACGTCGGCCCTCCGGCTGTGGTGAAACATGCATCTGCCTATGGGAGTCATGCCTGTAGCTGTCAAAGTTTTCAATGCATCATGGACCTTGCAGTTCCACAACAGCTGGAGAGCCGAAGTTTGGCTACCTCTGCAATAGGGGAATGTGCTTGGAAGAAGTCCAGAACAATCGGTTTACTGTATTTGGGTTTCCTGATAGGTTGATCCAGTTATGTCTCCACGTTTTCTCTTTTACCCGATATACAGTATAAGGACATCATTACCTATTGTGTCTAGTCACTCGTCTTCTATACGGAATATACAACTGTTGCCTATTGCTGTGGAGTAAAACTGTTCACTGCAACGTAAATGAATAGATAACAGAACGAAAATAGTTTTTAATGGGGATCATAGAAAGCGTGGGAAAGGTCCTGCATGCTGCATTTTATTGCATTGATGATTCAAGTGAAATGAAATGGGAACCTTGCAAAATACAAAGCCGCATCATTACAATGTAGTCCAACATGACGTACAATGACACATACAGTATATGTGTTGTCATTGTTCCTACAGTTCTCTATAGTTGAAAATGAAATAATCTCATAGACGAGGTGTCTGCAGTTTCATCTCACATGGCAATTGTAATAACTGGAATATTTCCAGTTGGTAGATGTTCAGTAGAGACCTTGTCACCACACTCAGAACAAACACAAGCACGGGATCTATAGGTGTGTGTACAGAAGCCCTGCCTGGAGCAAGAACAAACACAAGCACGGGATCTGTAGGTGTGTGTACAGAAGCCCTGCCTGGAGCAAGAACAAACACAAGCACGGGATCTGTAGGTGTGTGTACACAAGCCCTGCCTGGAGCAGCAATTCTTGGCCCATGAAAATAAATAAAAGCCTTGAAATTTAGAAGGGAATCAAAACTTTTTTGAGTCTTTGTTTGAAGTGTAAAAAACACAAAAGTACGACTACGCGGTAAGCCGTAATAATAAGGTTATGTAGGTGTGTGTACAGAAGCCCTGCCTGGAGCAAGAACAAACACAAGCACGGGATCTGTAGGTGTGTGTACAGAAGCCCTGCCTGGAGCAAGAACAAACACAAGCACGGGATCTGTAGGTGTGTGTACACAAGCCCTGCCTGGAGCAGCAATTCTTGGCCCATGAAAATAAATAAAAGCCTTGAAATTTAGAAGGGAATCAAAACTTTTTTGAGTCTTTGTTTGAAGTGTAAAAAACACAAAAGTACGACTACGCGGTAAGCCGTAATAATAAGGTTATTATGCAGTGCCAGTGCAGGAGCCGAGCCTCTCTGTGCTGTCAGTATGAACCAATACCTTTGATGTATTCTGCTGGGCTGATGATCTCTTATCTCTATAGGTTGAACTCGATGGATTTGTGTCTTTTTTTCAGCCTGACTAACTATGATGATGTGTTCAACAGGCAAAACCTTTCGTAGTTCACTCACTTTATTGCTAATTTTACCAGTTATAAAACGCATTTCAAAGAAATGCAGAATACATCAAAAGGCAACGCTTGATACCGACAGCATGGAGGATCTTGATACTGGCTGAGATTAAACGCTAATAACTGCAGTACACTAGGAAGTTCTACTCCGCTTCAACCTAAACCATCTCTAAAACCAAAAACGATTTATAAATTGCAGCTTACAAGTCCTTAGATGTGAGAGTTGCATTTGTTTTCTTTGTTTTTCAGGCTCTTTTCCTTTTATGTCCACCTGGTAATCCTGTGAATGGTACACTTTCTGTACCTGCATGTCTATGCTTTCTTCCCCACTGTGTCAATGGGGGAAACCATGGTTGTCACACAACAATGGATTTCAAATATGTTTATCTTCATTACATGGTGGTTTAATGGGACTAGTGCAATACACAAGAAATATAAGGATGTTTGTGTTTGCTTTTTTAGCTCACAGGAAGTGACAAGGACAGTGCATTTCTGGGAGCAGGTATTTTCTGTACTTACTGAAAAGTGCAAACTAATGCAGCCACCACACCTAAGGTCTAGTTAGCTGCAATGTTTTGGGTATAGGTGCGCTTTAAGGTGATATTTTATGGGGGGGGGGTTGAAGATGGGCTATACCGCAATGGTGTACGTTTGGTGCATCCTACCTATTATTATTTTTTTTAATCCAGTATGTCCTACCCACTCCAAAATGTCTCAGTGGACCAATGATCTTGGCATATCCTATAGACTCGGACCAATGGCTACAAATTTGAAATACAACCAGGACCTCCTCTCAATGCGCGGCTGCAGTGGAGACCAACTATATAGTTTTAATGCGACGGTATTATGTTGCCTCTCGGCTTGCACGCAGCTTTCCCACTTCATCACCTATTACCAGTTGTAATGCATTGAGAACTATGAACCACATTTGATGGACGTGTCCAATTGCCCAATGTTTCTGGCGCAAAACATATGCTTTTATACGCTCCCTTACCAAACATCCCCCGCCCCCCCATTCCATCCAATAGTAACTCTTTTGAATCTAAAACCTACAGATGTGCAATCGTTTGAATTTACTTTAATGACCCCTGTTCTCACTGCTGCTAAACAGACCATTGCCAAAGCCTGGCTTTCCCCCTCTTTGAAATTTGCTGAAATCAAATCTCATCTACACACGGTGTTCTTGTATGAAAAAATTTCAGCGAAACTTTGAGACTATGCACGTCTTTGAACATATCTGGGACCCCTGGATCAGAAAATGCCTTCCTAACTTGATGCTATCCTGATCCAATCGTAAGGCCTTGTCTCTCCTCAATCAACCCTACTGATGTGTATTGGATGATACTGCTTCTCGAGATCCTGTTCTCTGTCCTCTCCCTCTACCCTGGCATTTCCCTTACTCTTTACTTTCCTCACTAGTTTTATTTCCCTTTCTCTTTTTCCTCCTACCCCCTTCTTCCCCTTTTCTATATTCCAGTCCGATTGCCAGTGTTTACGACCTGGATCTCAGCAGACATTATGTAATGGATATTACATACTCTGCCATTTATATTTACCTGGAGACCTAGGATCTGTAATCTGCTCTTTCTCACCCGCTTTATTGTCCACCCGGTCGATATATCTGTACTTTTATGTAATGTACCGATTTATCTTTCTTCTTATCAGACTTTTGCACTTTTTTTCTTTTTCGTTATATTTTTGCAAAACTTCAATAAAACTTATTGAGTAAAAAAAAAAAAAAAATTGAACAAAATAAAAAAAATCCAGTACAACTATTTGCTATTTTTACTAGGTATTCACCGATAATAGTACCGGTGCCGATACCGAGTATTTTGGCCAGTACTCTTACTCACCCAAATGCCCATCGATACTGGAACTTCCGGTCAGAGGGAGATGTCCCACTGACCAGCAGTGCTGAGGGAGCATAGAGCCAGCTTCCTCTCCAACCAGGAAGCCGGGCAGCACGTCATGACCCTCATCCTAGCTTCCTGATTGGTCAGGAAGCCAGGATGCCTAACTAGTGAAGCTGGCTTCCTAGCCAATCAGGGAGGCGGGTCATGACATGCCACCCATCTTCCTGATTGGCTAGGAAGCCGGCTTCACTTGTTGCTAGGCAGCCTGGCTTCCTGACCAATCAGGAAGTCGGGCAGAACTTCGTGACCTGCTGCCCAGTTCCTGATTGGTCAGGAAGCCAGGCAGCCTCGGGAAGTAAAGCCGGTGTTCTTTCCATAGAACATCGGCTTCCCAGGCAATCAGGAAATTGGGCAGCGGGTCATTACCTGCCGCTCATCTTCCTGATAATCGGGCACACGGCACCGGTATTGGTACTCGTTATCGGCAAGTACTGAAAAAATATTGGTACTCCATACCAAAAAACTGGTATCGGTAGTCTTCTGATACCCATATATAAGATTAAGTGATCATTTTATCTTGGTGGCTTATCCTGTTATCTCTGCAGTTGTTCAGCGAGTGTCCTGACTGCATTAGTTGGCTATAAAGAAGATCACTTCACCTGAAACGTGTATACATTGCACCGCTGTTTCCCGTAATCCCTTACATTTCAACAGGAAATCAATAAACCACCACAAGTGTTAAAGGGGAAAATCTTTATTGTTCACCAACATTCTGTAGAAACAATTTTGTTTTTGCATTTTCTACATTGAAAACATTCTCTCCTTTGCAGGCTAACTCCACACTGAAAAAAACAGCAGTATCCATTTGTCATCACGTTCACATATGTATCAGTGTAGATTTTATTATATTGCCTCCAATCCCACAAGGATACAAAATTTCAAGGAACAAAAAAAAAGATAATTGATTTTATTTTTACATTAAGTTAAACATAATTCACTTTAAAAGTTTAGCACCATTTTCAACGTACAGTATTAAACAGTCTTCTGTGCATTTCTTTCGGAAGTCTGTCGAGGGAAATGTGACTGGCATGCATTTTGTTTTCCGTTTAATTTTAAACAAAAATAATTTACTGTAATATTTGCTCAGATATTGTCATACCCGGAAACCAACAGGGATTACGTATAAATGTTTATTGCAAACAATCTAGCCTATCAGATGTAAAATTAGAGGCGTGTATCAACTTGAAAAACCATCTGTATTTATATATATTAAAGCATAAGTAAAAATATCTGCATTTTTCTATTTATTTTTTTTGTTTTACTTTTTTTTTTTTGTAAGGTTTTATATTGTAGTGTGTTCCAAATAAAGAGCTGTTTGATTATTCTATAGATAATGTGAGTATTAAAACCATTTTAATCAAAGGTTCTCTCTGTCTGTATGTTATGTTTATTGCATATATGATGATGGGTGGGGTAGCATAGTGTAGAATGCTCATTGTTTATTAGAGGTTAGTGATGTCTTGCTAGCACCATTTCTATAGCGTTTCCCTAAAATCTTACCATGTGAAATATATATATATATATTTGCATCATACACAGTACATACAAAGTAGTACAGAAAATGATCACACACTCCTTACCTTGGCTAATCTCCTGAGCAGTGCACCTTACTTCTAATTTATAGTCCTATTTAATATGTTCAAATATGTGAATTTATCCTTTACAAAAAGACAGTACTGTGCTTTATGGACTGTAAAGTTAACGTTGTAATGGACACAAGACACAGACAATTCTAAAGGCCATACGTGGGATGATACAACTTCCCATATCATGGTGACTTCCCACTGATGCCAACATAGTCTGAAATCTTTTTTTTTTTCTTTTTCATTTTGGATGGTAGTGTTGTCCAAGGTTCTAAAACAGGAGAAGCTGCATTCTCATGAAACTGGTTAATAATAGTAACCCTTAAAGGAACTCTGCTAAAACATGGGGGCTACTATTGTTGGGACTGCCCTGCCAGGATCTGTTACCACAAGTTCATAGCCCCCAGGAATATACCCCAGAAGAACTATACACCTTAACAAAACGATCAATACAGGGAACGCTGGGAAAATATAGCAGAGAACCAAGGTGTCATTTACTAACATATATAAAAGTTATTAAAGGAGAACTATGGGGTCAGTGTTTTTCCCCATAGTTCTCCTTGGGGTAACGGGAGGACACAAACTAGCGTCCTCCCGTTACCCTAAGCTCAGCTCGCGGTATACTGAGACGCCGCACCTGGAGCGGATCCCGACTTAGATGACGGGATCCGCCCAGCTGCGTGCGTGACAGCTGGCTCTGCCTATCTAGAGGCAGAGCCAGCTGTACCCGCCCCCTCCCCCGTCCGTTCCGCCAGTCAGCGCTTGCAGATCGGAGCGGGGAGAGGGGAATCCAGCCCCTCCCCCTGTCACGGCAGAGAGCCGTGACAGGATCGAGAGGTGAGGGAACCCGGGAATGTTTTCCCTCACCTCCCGATCTACTGAGCCGACCTGTGACAGTCTCATTGTCACAGGTCGGCTTAGAACTGTGAGGTGAGTGGAAATCACTCATGTCATAGTTCTCCTTTAACGTTAGATCTTATAGCAATGGAAGTTTTATAGTTGCCTCTCCTAATATTTACATTAGAACTTTTAAAAAGAAAATGCAAAAATATGGAGTTAGAGTCCCTTAAAATCCAACTGCTGGGACAGTATTTTTTATTTTGTTTAAACCCCCTAAAATGTTTATAACTCTTGTTTATTCAGTATTTTCTATCTTTATTAGCTGTCTCCGTGCTCCACTACAAAGTACATTCAAAACCATGCTTCTGTCTTCTAGCTGTATCAGACTGGGGAACCAGTTCTGTTTTTTTGCCTTTGCCCCCTTCCACTGCTTTGTCATTCACATAGCACAGCCCTTGATGATGCTATGTCTGTGTTTTGCGAATGGCAAAGAGGGGATGGAATCAAAACCCCAGGACTCGAGTCTGCCATAGGCACCTTTCCAAAGCGGGTGGAGAGCTGGATGCGTGGCTACTGATATACATTCCAACAGTTGCCCGGACAGCCAATCAAATCAGAAAACACTTATTAAATGGGAGTTACAGATTTTTTTTAAAGGCTAGAACAATGGAAAAAAAATCAATGTTCCTGCAGTTGGGCTTTATGGTTAAAGTAGAAAAAGAAGCTGATGTACATAGTAATGACAGAAAGGCATGCAGGTATTAGAAGTCATTTTTCAATTGTCTGGGTATCTTCTATGGTCCATAAAGCACAGTAGCATGGGCCTAATAAAAAAAAATGGTTTCTACCGAACAAGTACATATACATTTTGTACAAACATACATTGCCGATCCCCATGTCACATAAACACCTTGGTAGTGTAAAAAATTATGCAAGAAAAAGCATAGCAGGGTGGTCCACAGCAACCAGTAAGATGCTTGCTTTCATTATCATTCTGTGCTGGAAAAATATGAACCTAAAATCTGCTCCGGACTGCTCTGCAATGTTTTCTTTGAAAATAAGTAGGGCTGTGGAAATGTTGACGGCTAACGAAGGGAAGGGGGAGAAGTCCGGTGACATCGATGTCTGTGACGTCACCGGACTCCTCCCCCCTTCGTTAGCCGACAGAGCCAATTGGGTCTTGTGAGTTTGCCCAAGAAACTTTCTGCACTAGCGCCAGCCAAGGCATTGGCCTATACACATACAGCATATCAATGAAGTAAAAAAAATGGACTAGGATCACACTAATCCAGCACGGTATTATTCTGAGTTGCCCCACTCAAGCAGCGCCCATATTGAGTGAGGCACGTGAGATTAATAACGTGCTGGATTAGTGTGATCCTAGTTCATTTTATTACTTAATTGCTGTATGTGTATAAGCCAATGTAGTTGGATCTGTATGTGCGTTATAATTAATCGAAATTAATCGATTAAAAAAAATTAGATTAATCGAACACGAAAATTTTAATCGTTACCAGCCCTAAAAATAAGCAAACACAAACATTAACACAAGTTCCCATCTATTACCATGACAGAGTACAGACTTTCTTCCTGCTTCTACCATTTGAGTTTTGACCCGTGCGCCTTTCAAGAAACAGAAAGCAAGGAGAGAGAATACCTTTTAATTTTTTTTATTTTTTTTAATTTTATGTCTAAAAATATATTTAAATGAAAAAGGAAATGTATTTTAGCCGTTCCATTGATAGTACAGGATGTGAGCGTATCAGGAGCTCTGCATTATAAAGCACAATTTGCAGTACTTCTCCATTCTGACAATATAATATGAATGACCGGCAGATTATTTGGATTGTGATTATTTCACCTTTAAAAAGAAAAAAAACTTTGCAGGGGGAAATATAAGGAAAAAGGTCAAAAGCTTCTGTGTTTTTATAAAAATATGACTGGATTTGTACCCACTCAATAGCTCTTTAGAGTTTGGTATGTCATTTTAGGATAAAATGGGTAATTATTTTGTCATTAAGTGAAATACCCTCCTCTGAGTTCCCAATGCAAGATATATCGGAGCTGTTCAGCTCATCCTCCTGCTTTAAAGTGGACCTGTACTCATCAGGATGGGCCAACTAAGAAAAACAGGCTGAAATAAAGAAAGTGATGCTCCAGACTTTCTCTGTTCATATAACCGAAGGCCTAGACTAGTGATAAATCCTGAAAGAGTCTATCTTTCCAAGATTCACACAACTTTCACGCATTTTTCTAATCAAATTTAAAGTGAAAAAAAAACTGTGAATCTTGGGTGAAAACACTGATAAATAGACCTAGAAGAGTAGGATCAGCCAAACTGAACACTGATTCTACCCTTGAACACAAGTAAAATGCTAGACATTTAAGTCTTCATTATATGAGATGTAAATGAACACGGAGTCCCTCCGCACTCCTCGCAACGCTCCCGGCACATAAAACAAATGGTGCTCGCAGTGATGACCACGGATGGTGCCGTGCAGACACAGGAAAGTGGACAGGGATCACCAGCACTCAGCAATATCATTTAAATAAGTCCATTTTATTTGGACAAAGTCACAGTGAAAACAGCCAACGTTTCGGGGCCACGCAGGGTCCCTTCATCAGGGCAAAAGGATGTGACACATCCTCACTCGGAAATCCTTTTGCCCTGATGAAGGGATCCTGCGCGGCCCCGAAACGTTGGCTGTTTTCACTGTGACTTTGTCCAAATAAAATGGACTTATTTAAATGATATTGCTGAGTGCTGGTGATCCCTGTCCACTTTCATTATATGAGAAGCACTAGATGAAGGCTGAAGCAGAAACCTTCCCAGGAAAGGTAAGTGGATTAAGACAATAATTCATTTGACCATTTTAGCATAAATTTAGTTAGGCATTTGAGTATAGGCTTCAATAATGTGAACAAGTACACAGCTCAGAGTTCCTTCTGGCTGCATATGTGTTCTGGGTCAGTGACTCTGCTGATAGCAAAGTCATACACTGCTACGGAAGATACTGTATATCTGAACACCAGGGGTCGGAGGCCTAGAGAAAACCTCTTTGTGGCACATTCCCTTTAAAGAGGAACTCCAGTCAAAAGACAACACTTTATAACGAATATGCTGCATTAATATCTGTTTGCCTGTGTTGTTTTAGTAGGAAATAAAAAATATTTTTGCCTCTAACAAACCCCATCGTATGTCATTGCCACCGACTTGCCTGTTTTAGACACAGCTTTTGAACTCAATGTTGTTTGATGCAACATACCCACAATGCAATACTAGATAATCTGCTTTGCTGTAGCACTGATATTCTTACTGGGACAGTTGAAATATACCAAATGCATTTAACCCAGTTTATTAATACTTTATTGGTGATGGCTGTTCTGATTGGAGTTTTGCTTTAATGACAGTTTCTTCGGTGATGCATTTTTGAGTCTGGAAATTGTATCAAACATGAGTCCTGATTTCACAGATGCCGTGTTTTCCCTGTAATCTATGAAGCATAATTTTGAACTGCGGTATTGAAGAAATAGTACTGCTGTCGGCTAGGATCTGCATGTGCAATATGTGCCAAGACGCTTTTTCTATTCCAGAAGGCAGCACCAGTTCACAATGTAAATAAGCTCCTCACTCTGTATATAATGTGCATAGTAGGATAGAAGATGAAGCCTGGGTAAAGGATGGTCCATCTGCTGGTCTGTGTTAGTTGCCGCCTCAGAGGCCTGGAACATATTTCGCAACACTTTTGCCACTGGTAGCAGAGGGTTTAAGGCAGTTATTACTGATATAAAAAAAGTGAAAGCCAAATTAATTTAAAAGTTTTTTTATCACTATTGCCATTCACATTGGATACAATAAATATCCGGAGAATGATGAGTGGACATACTGCCCAGCGTAGAGTCCAGATGCTTGATCGGAGGGCATTTGAATGTATACTTTATCTCCAAGCATCAGTGGGACCACTGCACTGCCTGAAGCTTGATCTAGGTAGCCCTTCTTGTATTCATCGTATGTGTACATTAATGGTTCATTGTTCTTATAGAGTGCCACCCAAACGTTGGCTCCTTTGCAATGGACATGGTAGGAGAAGTAGTAGATACCAGGAATTTCACAAGTAAATATGCCAGTGTGTGGGTTGTAACCTTGTCTCCCGTTATAGAGCAATCTTTCAAATTTGATAGGTTCTCCAACTGGAGGGAAGGCAGTAGTCAGTTCAGCTGTGAATGCTGGCATTTCGTGAATGGGCGCTGTGCCTCCCTTCTTTCCTGCGTAACCTTGATAGGACTTTGCTCCATCAATTGCAGGCCCAATGTTTGGTAAATACTGTCCCATGCCTGGTGGTGTGGGTGGGATTTCTGCAGGAAGTCCGGGTGTGCCTGGTGGCCCTGGAGGACCTGGCAATCCACGCTGTCCTGGAGGCCCTACTGGCCCTGGTGTTCCTGAAGGACCCTGGGGTCCAGGTAAACCATTCTTCCCCACACCAGGTAGACCAGTTGACCCAGGTGCTCCCGGCTCTCCCTTTGGCCCTGGAAGTCCTGGAGGTCCAATTGGCCCACTTGGTCCTGCAAGACCAGGAATTCCTGTTGGTCCTTGCACACCTAGCTCACCGGGAAATCCAGCTTCTCCTTTGGGCCCAGGCAATCCAGGTTGGCCAGGCGATCCAGTTAAACCTTTGTGTCCAGGTTCTCCTTTTGGGCCTATTGGTCCTGGTAACCCTCTAAGACCTTGAGGCCCCACCTCACCTGGAAATCCTTGTTTCCCTGGAAGCCCCTGAATTCCTGGTTCACCCTTTGGTCCTGGTTGTCCATCAGGGCCTACATTGCCACGATCCCCTTTGGGACCAGGAAAACCAGTCACACCTGGTGGTCCCATAGAACCAGGCAGACCTGCAGGCCCTGGCTCACCTGGTTGACCTCCCATACCTGGTTCACCTATATGACCTTTTTCACCTTTTGGCCCCATGGGTCCAGGTGCTCCACCAAATCCACGATCTCCTTTTATTCCAGGAAAACCTGGCTTACCAATTCCCGGAAATCCAGGAGCTCCAGGTAAACCTGGAAGTCCTTGATCACCTTTAACACCTGGTAATCCAATTTCACCTGGAAGACCATCTTGGCCTGGTTTTCCAACACCTGGAATTCCTGGTGGACCTTGAAGCCCAGGTGGACCAACCGATCCTTCTTGCCCTGGTGCACCTTGTAACCCGGGGTTTCCTTGATGCCCCTTTGGTCCAGGGAAGCCATTCATACCTGGTTTACCAATGCCAGGAAGGCCAGGTGGACCTGGGGGTCCCTGCAGCCCAGGGGAGCCTTTGAGTCCAGGTAGTCCAGGTACCCCCACTCCCTTTTCTCCTTTTGGGCCTGGAATTCCGGGATATCCTGGTGGTCCTTTAAATCCTGGTTCACCTTTTGGCCCTGGAAGCCCTGGTAAACCTGGTTCACCTGGTTTGCCAATGCCTGACAGACCCGCAGGCCCAGGGGCTCCCTGTGGTCCTGGCTGTCCATTTTGTCCATACTCTCCTTTAGGTCCTTGATCTCCCTTTGGACCTGGTATTCCAATGCCCCCTGGTTTTCCAGGCATGCCTGGCATTCCTGGCTTGCCCATACCAGGAAATCCAGGTGGGCCAGGTAGGCCAGGGTTTCCTTTTGGCCCTAGCAATCCTTGCCCTGGTGGGCCAGCAGGTCCAGGTGGTCCTCTTGGTCCAGGTTCACCAGGCAGGCCTTGTTCTCCTCTTCTGGCAGATAATGGAAGTTCTGGTAAAATAAATAAAAATGTTGTAGTAGTTAGTCTTTGTCTAAAGAAAAAGTAATGGTATGTAAAAAATAATGAAATATTTGTAACCATGGTTTATCAAAATTAAACCATCTCAGTCTTTTGTTAAGTGTACTTGGAAAAAGTGCCACAGATATACCAAAAGTACCAAAGCAGTCTAAAACGTAAAGTGTTCTTTAATCAATACTGGTAATAAACATACACTTAGAAGAACAAAATGTAAAGTAAAGTCTTTTAGTGTTTGTTGTTATCATTACTGTTCTTATTTTAATTACCAAACTAAGTTTATTTCTTGAAATAACATTATTTGAAGAATTTCAACCATGGTGACCATTTTACACTTTGAAATCACCCTGGAACTTTTGAAAATTCAGGAACTATGATTTCTGATTCTGTCAGAAGCACCACCTGCTGGTGAAATCTGGATATTCTTCAGTCAGATATAATGAAATTTCTTTAAAGTGACACCAAACTCCTCAAAGATCTTCAAATCATCTCTGAATTGGTGCTGACACTGTCCTTCCTTCTGGAGGGTGGCTACTTGTGTTCCCCATGAGCCCTGTGTGTGTTGTAAAGGATCCACTGCTCCAAGCTCACTCCTGTGATGAAGTATAATCTTACATTTAATTTACTGATGTGTACTGAGATTTTACGCAAGAAATGAAAAGTAACATACTCAGTTTATAAACATGCAAAAATGGTAAAATTTACTATTTACTAAAACATGAGTGAAGGGAATTTATCAAAACTGGAGCAGACATAAATCTAGAGCAGCTGTGCATGGCAACCAATCAGCTTCTCTCTTTCATTCTCAAATCATAACTGAACAAACTGAAGAGAGAAGCAGATTGGTTGCTATGCACCGCTGTTCCAGTTTTGAGAATCCCCCCCGCCAACCCATGGTTTTCAGCGGCGTATTTACACTTGAGGGTGCCGCCCTAGGCAAACGCCTAGTTTGCCTCGCGGTAAATACGCCCCTGATGGTTTTAAAGGTCTAAAGAGTAGAGTAGGGTGGGACAACTATCGCTTAGGAGAAGGATGTGGAGTGACAGAAGCTTTCATGGCATCAGATTCTACATTCTAATTAGTATCTCCATTGAAAAATACATTAATATAGACATGCTTTGCTGTTGGTTTTACTTTGATTTTTGTTCAATTATTTATTTCATATTATTTGGCTGTATTATTATTATGGCTGGTCGTTGGGTTATTATACTTATGATTATTTTTATGCGGATTTTGGAGATTGTATTTAGGGATTATCATAAATATTTAATGGGGATTGATTCACTATTAGTGTTATCACTGGATATTTGCACATATTAAGAGGCTTATATTCTTTGATCACATTCATCCCAGCACGTCTGTTTATTATATTATAAGCAGTAAAAACAAGACGGGTTCTAATTCTCCACCCTTCCATCCAAAACGAAGAAAAAAACAACATGCACACTAATGTGACTGAGTTACATGTGTGAATATAAATGCTGGGGTATGCTCCTGACATTAGAACTGAAGAAGCTGTTTGGATAAGCAGCAAAATGTTGACGACATTACAGAATAAGTCCAATTTAATGTGACTATTACTAGCTATACTATGACTTGGATAGATGAGAACCTTCCCAGACATTTCTTGGGGAAATGAAGCAAATAAAGGAGATATTGCTCTTATAACATTTCAAAATAATAAATTACGTATGGTCAAAGTTGTTTTCACATTTTGATAAATAGGTGAAACTGGTTAGGGCAATTCCTTTTGTTGCGATATGATGAATATCTTCAGGTATACAGCGCCTATCAAAAAAATAATCAGCTTCTTGAAATTTTTCTTTTTTTTTTATTATCGTCATGTAACATTGATTCATAGTTTAAAGTTTAAAATAATTTTATAAGAACAGGTAGGCAAAGCACTCCACATGCCGTTATTCTCTGGCTCATTTCGCCCCCTAGTGGGGCATAGTCAGAATGTCAGAGAAGGGCAGACAAGAGACTTTAAAGGAGAACTATGGGGTTAGGGCTTTTCCCCATAGTTCTCCTTAGGGTAATGGGAGGACACAAACTAGTGTCCTCCCGTCACCCTAAGCTCAGTATACCGCAAGCTACAGCTCGCAGTATACTGAGACGCCGCAGCTTAAGTGGATCCCGACAATTATGTCGGGATCCGCCCAGCTGCGTGACTGACAGCTGGCTCTGCCTATCTAGAGGCAGAGCCAGCTGTACCCGCCCCCTCCGTCCGTTCCGCCAGTCAGCGCTGGAGGATCGGAGCGGGTAGGGGGAATCCAGTCCCTCCCCTGTCACGGCAGAGAGCCGTGACAGGATCGAGAAGTGAGCGAACTCCGTTATACTGAACTCCGGTCTACAGAGCCGACCTGTGACAGTTTCATTGTCACAGGTCGGCTGGGACTATGAGGATGAGTGAAAAGCACTCGCCTCATAGTTCTCCGACTCCTTTAAATACATTTCATTGAAACACTGCAAAAGTTCTCATAAATCCCTATATACATTAATAAACAATCAAATAATCCCATTAAAAGATTATAGTCTGAACTCCAAGTATACAGAATAGCAGTCATAACTAATTCATAGCAACAAAGTGAAAAAAGCAAAAAGACAATACCTATGAACAGGTCAAATGTAATCAACCCAATTGGTTAGAGTAATCTCAACTTTAGTAAGCTAATTTGTATTCAAATTAAAGTGTATCACAGGAGTGAGCTTGGCGTGGTGATTACTTTACAATACACACAGGGACTATAGGGAACAAAAGTAGCCACCCTCCAGAAGGAAGGACAGTGTCAGCACCAATTCAGAGACGAATTGAGGATCTACAGCTGAGTGATACACAAATAAAGCTGACCATAATCATATACATTATCTGCAGATTTTTTATGGTCAGATGGAAAAAGTGCAACAGATTCTTCCATCTGCGCCAGTGGCGTCACAAGGGCTCTGCAGGGGGTGCGGCCCGCACCTGGGTGCCACCATTGGGGGGGTGACAGCAAAATGACTGACAGTCATTTTGCTGTCACCCCCTATGAAATGTCGGGCACTCTGTCACGGACAGAGAGCCCGACAGTGTCAGGAGAGAGGAGGGGACCCGGCGGCATACCTTATCATAAAACAACAAAAATTGGGAGTATTTCCCTTTTCAGGAACAACAGGTTCATCGTACAGCCGCCCATAAAATATCAATGACTGTATGCAGCTGAGTGCAAGTATAGGCTGGTGCTTGTGTAAACAGGTGCATCTACATAAACATATGACCCGAAGACAGACAGTCAAAGTTGAACGTCCGTGCACATGCACGTGTTTACACAAGTATCAGCGTATACACGCATACAGTCATTGTTTTTTATGGTGCAGCTGTAATCATGTTGGAAATAAGGCATAGTTACAGTGATATATCAATAAAGGCAGAAGGGAAAACATTGTAAATTGCACCAAAGTATAGCTATCAACCCTTTATAAATAGGCTCCAAAAAGAGAGGGTATATTTACAATGCCAGTCAAATGTTTTTAGCCATATTTATGTGTAATAAGTACAGCAGTGGTACCTAAACTACAGAAAGTGGTCTGGATGTGCCCTTTGCTTGCCTTTAACCAGGTGCTGTTCCCACCACTGGCCCAAGGATGGGACACAAATTCCTCCCACTGACACCATTGATGGTGCACAAATCCTCCCACTGACACCGTTATTGGGGCACAAATCCTCCCACTGACACCGTTATTGGGGCACAAATCCTCCCACTGACACCATTAATTGGGCACAATGCCTCCCACTAAAACCATTATTGGGGTACAATTCCTCCCAATGACAACAATAATGAAGCACAATTCCTCCCACTGACACCAAAGATGGGGCACTATTTCTGCTACTCATACCAATGATAGGGTACTGTTCCTTCCATTTTTTTTTTACCCCTTTTGACCACCAACCCTGGGTCATATTTTACTTCGACTCACCATCGAGTCAGGGGCTTTTTTTTTACTTCCACTGGCATGCTTCACTTCCACTGGCCACAGTCTGAAGCACATTGAACTTAGAAACAACCCCTGAAGTACAGTGTTTAATAATTCACCTTTGGCAACATAGAATATGAATGATTTTATTACCTCGTCCATTACCTTTGCCATCCTTTCTTGGCATCATGTCTTTTCCAAACATTGGCATCTGAGGAATGTCTTTTCCATAGTGTGGCATGTGAGCCTTCTCCTTTCCCATGTGTCCCAATGGTGTGCCATCTTTTCCTATTGGCATATGATGCATCTGCTGTCCGAGGGGCTGGTACTGTGGTATCTGTGGAGGCAATGGCTTCATGCCATAATAGGCACCTCCACTGCTGAAATTCAGGAGGCCAAACAAGATGACTGAAAGAAACGGGATCTTCTGTACAGGACCTTGTGGTAGCGCCATTACCTAAAGAAGAAGACCGACACAAGTGTGAGATGATAGAGGGAAAAATAAGGTATGATTCTACTATGAGTGCTATTTAAAATATAAATCCACCTTTGTGACAAATTTGACACCGTGAAGCAGAGTAGTATAATAGTAGGATCCAACACAAAAGCAGCCACAAACCAAGCAACAATCTCTCAATCACAAAAACATTATTGTTCACAGCACAGCCTGCACAAACTCCTCCCACTGATGCATTTCACTCCAAAGAGCTTAAATATCACTCTAGCATTGAGCTCTTTGGAGTGAAATGCATCAGAAAGAGAAGTTTGTGTGGGCTGTGCTGTGAACGATAAATATGATTGCTGTATTGTCACTTGGTGTGTGGTAGTCTTGCATCCTATGTGCATGCACCTGGAACAAGCCACAAAGAGGCCGGTACCTGAGGTGGGGAAGACAAAATAGTTGAGTGCCTGTGTGGGGTCATTAATGTGTATTGTTGCCACTAAAATACTAGACTTTGCAAACAATCTTCAGCATCAATTTTTTTCTCCCTATTAAAGGGTCATTCCATGATGCTATGCCATTATATCGAAGTAGGAGGACTTCAAGGAGACTACTTAGACTTTTCTAGTACAATTTGTGAAATATTATATAATTAATTTGAAGGAGTTCTCAGACCAGATACAAACATGAAACAGTCATAATAGGTGGCGCGTGACATGTAGAGACCCCCTTTAAACTGCCAGAAATAGCATCATTTAGTTTGCTGACTACCACAAGTAGGACAAGAGACCTATTTCTGCCCCTAAGGGATATGAGGAAAGAGCGGGCTGTTGATTTAGAAGCTGTATCATTTTTTATTCCATTGGAGAACCTCTGTCCAAAGTTGAAAAAACCTCTGCTACAGATTCCACAATGGCCAGGCACATGGGCAACTGCCCAAGCATTGTGTCATGTAATCTCTTAAGAAGTGAAAGGTAAGAGATCAGATTGGCCAATCCTTTGTGTCAATGAAAATCATGTGATCAAATGCTTAGGCAGTCATGAAGTATATAGGTAAAAAATAAATCAAGGCAACTAGACTTGCTGTATTTTTCTTGAAGAAATTTCCCTGGTTAACTGACCAGCCAGGGCTGTCTTTACTGCAGGGCAAAAGGCCCCAAAATTTACAGGGGCACAAAGCAGCTGTCCCTTTAGCCCAAAGCATCGGTTGGGACAAGCCCAGCGTCACCGCTGACAGGGAGACCGTCTGTCCGTTTTTTCTCCTCTAGTTAATGTCTGTGTGCCTCCTGCTTCTGTGATCTCCTCCCCCGATGCCTGTCACATAGGAGCAGACATTGGGGAGGATGCCTGGGAGATCTGACAGGCACAGAGGATACAGCCACATACAGCACAAGAACCAACCTGAGCAGATCCTCAGTGTCTGTATTACAGGTTACATGGTGATGTGTATTATTGTTTTGTCTCTGTGGGTTATTTCATATTGCATAATACCATCATAGCTGCCTTATAAAAAAAAGTAATACCAGATCTGTTAAAAGTGTTCTGGAGAACAATGACACGGAGAAAACTTACCTACGCTGGTCATGATTGTATGGCTGCAATATAATATAGTATATATAGTCCAAATCCAATTTTAATAGGAGCCATATAACATCTTTTTACATTATACTCTTGTAGTCTGATCTGGCAGTGTGACGACAGTTATCTGTACTGTGACACTTTGTACTTTTATGATTACTCCCAGTCATATTGTTTGCATGCCCCAAGTTAGTAGTTTGCTGGTGTCTTTACAGTTTCGGGATGCCTTCTAACAATAAAGGATGTTAAGTGATCTGCTTTAATGTTTGTTTCCACAGACAAGCACACATAAATCAAGCCAAAACGTCCTTTAATAAATGTAATAAATTGATTAATGCTCATTTGCACTCAGGGCCAGATTTACTCTCTCTGCTGCCCCAAGGCCAGGTACCTCAATGCGAGGGGGGCTAGAGGTAGCCGGCGGGGGGGAACGCAGATTGCATACAAGTGATTTCGGCGGCATCGCCGAGACCAGTTGCACAAAACAAGCGGTGGCTTCCCCACTGTACATTTAGCCCTGCTTGCCCAAAGCAGGGCTAAATGTAGAAAAAAAAAACTACCCGCCCGATGCCCAGAACTGCACGTCCTGGGCATCGGAAGATAGGAATCCCACACCTCTACTACCCTTCTAGTCCCTGCTGCCCCGAGGCCAGGCCTCGGTGGCCTTGTGGGAGATCTGGCCCTGTTTGCACTAATAAAGTATCAAAGCAAAGCAAGTTTTATTAATGCAGTTTAAAAAAAAGGTTAATTTCATAATTATTGCTATGCATTTACATCCACGTCACTAAACACTCACAGCAAGGTGTATTTAGTACACCGTGCAGGAAGCGTTCAGTGATGTGCTGTGTAAATGCAGTACATATTTTACTAATATATCCAAGTAATTTATACTGCATGCATTGTATTGCATTTACATTGCATGCCCCCCCACACTTGCTGCACAGTGTACTGCATTTGAAACATATGCATTCTACGTATAATATACACTGAGTGGCCAGATTATTATGACCACTCCATCAGTACTTCGTTGGGCCACCTTTTGCCTTCAATACTGCGGCGATTCTTCTTGGCGTTGACTCCACGAGATGTTGAAAGGTGATGGCGTTGACTCCACGAGATGTGGAAAGGTGATGCGAGGAATCTGACACCATGCCTGATGAAAAGCACAGTCCAGTTCTGTGAGATTTGATGATTGTGGAACTAGCTGCCTGATGGCTCTTTCAACTTCGTCCCACTAATGCTGCAATTGGATTGAGATCTGGTGATTGTGGGGGCCACCTAAGCAAGGTAAAGTCTCCCTCATGTTCTTGAAACCACTCCTGCACAATACGAGCAGCGTGGCGTGGCGCATTGCCTTGTTCGAAGAAGCCATCTCCATTGGGATACGCCATCAACATGATTGGATGAACTTGATCAGCAACGATACTTTGGTATGTTGTGCTATTCAGACGTTGTTCCACACAAATTAAAGGGCCCAAATCATGCCAGGAAAACATGCCCCAAACCATAACCCCACCAGCTTGAAGGGTTGTACTCATGCATGTGGGGTGCATGCTTTCATGCTGTTTCCACCAAATTCTCACTCTGCCATCTGCGTGATGCAACTGGAAACGTGATTATACCGGACCACATGACTTTTTTCCAATGCTCGACTGTCCAGTCCTTGTGTTCCTGTGCGAATTGGAGACGTTTTATCTTGTTAACTGCAGGCAGCAAAGGTGTTCGAACATGCCTTCGGCTTCCATATCCCATACGATGCAGCATACGGGGAACAGTGCGTTCAGAGATCATTTGAGGGGATCCCTGATTAAGATCTGCAGTAATTTGATGCACTGTTGCCCTTCTGTTGTCTTGTACCAGACTTGCCACTCTAGTGGCTGACTGCCACAATTCGCACGCTCAGTCCCAGATTTTCGGCTGGCAGTCCAGTCTTTAAACACTTTAACAACAGCTGCTCTTGAACATTTAACGAATTCTGCTGTTTTGATGATACTCGCTCCATGGCTTGAGCGCCAACAATCATCCCACGTTCAAAGGCTGGATTTATAGACTTAGGACCCTGCAACACAATGGGTTCAGGACCCTGCAATGCAATGGGTTTAGGACCCTGCAACGCAATGGGTTCAGGACCCTGCAACGCAATGGACTCAGAGCCTTGCAACGCAATGGACTCAGAGCCTTGCAACACAATGGACTCAGGACCCTGCAACGCAATAAACTCAGGACCCTGCCATGCAATGGACTCAGGACCCTGCAATGCAATAGGTTCAGGACCCTGCAACGCAATGGGTTCAGGAGCCTGCAATGCAATGGGTTCAGGATCCTGCAACACAAAAAACATTGGAATCGGCAACGCAATAAACTCTGGAATCTGCATGGCAATGAAGTAAGAACTCTGCAATGTAATGGACTTAGGGCTCTGCAACACAAGAGGGCCCCAAGTCATTGTGTTGCAGGGTCCTAAGTCCATTGCGTTTCAGGTTCCTAAGTCCATTACGTTTCAGGGTCCTAAGTCCATTGCGTTGCAGGGTCCTGAGTTCATTGTGTTGCGGGGTCCTGAGTCCATTGTGTTTCAGGGTCCTGAGTCCATTGCGTTGCAGGGTTCTGAGTCCATTGCGCTGCAGGGTTCTGAGTCCATTGTGTTGCAGGGTCCTGAGTCCATTTCGTTGCACGGTCCTGAGTTTATTGTGTTGCAGGCTCCTGAATCCATTGCGTTGCAGGCTCCTGAATCCATTGTGTTGCAGGCTCCTGAATCCATTGTGTTGCAGGGTCCTGAATCCATTGCGTTGCAGGCTCCTGAATCCATTGTGTTGCAGGGTCCTGAGTCCATTGCGTTGCAGGGTCCTGAGGTTATTGTGTTGCAGGCTACTGAATCCATTGCGTTGCAGGGTCCCGAGTCCATTGCATTGCAGAGTCCTAAGTGCATTTCGTTGATGAGTCCTGAGTTTATTGCGTTGTAGAATGTTGAGTCCACTGCGCTATTGCATTGATATGTTTTGTGTGGTCTGGGTCGGGAAGTGATGGAGCTGGGATGGTTGTGGGGGCCCATCAGTAAAATCGACGACCCTGCGACCAGCTTTCTCCATTCTGAGATTAAGAAAGCTGGTCAGATGACCAGTGAAAAGTCTTCAAGAAAAATACAGCAAGTCCAGTTGCCTTGATTTATTTTTGACAGATATACCATGACCTGGATCAATGAGAACCTTCACAGACATACAGCCATCAAATAGAACGTGACTTTTGAGACCCATCTACAAAAGGCAATAAATTGACAATTTATGATTTAGGTCTATTGGTTGCTATTTGTTGTTCATGCACATCCTGATAAAGAATCCTAGTTTACTGGAGAGACCAAAACAATTTTTCTTAAAGGAAAACATAATAGTGAAAATACTGGGTTTAACCAATAACCAAATGTTTGGTATATAAATTCTTAATGGTTTGCATTACTGGGGACATGGCAGGGGTGTGTGCATTGCCTAAATACATTGTGCAAGAATGTGTCCCTCTTTCTCTTCTCAGAAAGCTGAGAGGTATGCAAATATTGTCCTCTGATGACTGTTACCCAGCTGTCCTAGAAAAAAGTTCTTCTGGTATGTATACGGGTGAAATGGAACATGTGTTTACATCATGAAACGTTCAAAGGTCACATGACTCTACTAATGCCAAAAGGAAATATGTAGAATTCAATATTGCCTGTTTCCACTGATACCTTACAGGCTGCAATATGTAGCACAAGGCCTTTAATGTTCTGCTTTGTAGATGTCTGCCCTTTAAAGAACGAGTTTTGTGCTGGGATTGATCTAAAAAGCTAAGAATGCTTCCGTGCTGACCCGATGATAGCTCCCTCTAAAAATCCTTCTCCTAAGACAGGTATAATGAGTGCTGTGATTAATGAAAGTGACAAGTGGAATATTTTCCAGGAACGATTCTTACTCAAGCCGTGTCAAGGGAACGCTACAGAACAGAAACTATGTGTAAGAATCACAATTTTGCCATGTGTTCATGAGACTTCACTTCCACTCTCTGAACCTGAATGAGTTTTAATTAGGAGAAAAAAAAAGTTTCTGCTTTTCTTGCACAAAGTTGGTTAAATATTATTATAAGTTAATGTTGCAAATCCTTCCTGGACTTAAATTCTGATCCCAGATCGTTAAGAACAACTTTTTTAATGTGCCCTTAATTTTAAAGTGGACCTGTCAACAGTATAAAAAGTATATTGCACGTCAGCATCACAGCAGTACCACCATTTAATAACTAAAAACAAGAAATTTATCTGTCCAATATTGTCCTCTGAGCCTCGTCTTTTTATCTGAATCCTGTACTATGTCTGCCCATGACAAAAGAACAATACACATGAACCAAAGGATGATTCTCCTTCTAGAGTCAGCAGCACTGCATAGATGATCTGCTAACTCAACAATTTTAATATACCTCATATACAGTTTATGAAATACAATGCACAAAAGTACATAGCTACAACCTGATTACACCTGCTTTCTAATACAGAATAGACATCTCATTGGCCACTCCCTTACTTCTTTCCTTTTACAAGAGGTCCAATGTCACCATTTTCCCAGCTGAGCAAGGCTCAGATCAGATGTCTCGTAATTTTCAAGCTTGTCTACGAGAAAAGAACCATTTTATGTGCTGGTTGCTGCATGACTTCCTAAACAATCAGACCTTACACAGTATTTGAGGTTGAATAAAGACATATGTCCATCAAGTCCGACCTATTTCATTATTAGTAATTATTAAATCTAGGATGGCATTTTTCCTAGTTGGGACCTCCACCATCTGGTCCATGAAGTTGTCTCTCAACATGTTCAGAAATCGGCCCGCCTTTGTTGAACTTGAGGTTCCGTTAGCCCAATTTATATCCGGGTAATTGAAGTCGCCCATCACGACTGCATCGCCCTCCCTCCCAGCTATTTCTATTTCGGACTGTAGATGAGCCTCCCCCTCCTCCCCAATATTTGGAGGTTTATAACAAATACCCACAATAAGTTTACGACTATCGTCCGTGGTATCCAGTTCTAGCCATAAGGATTCCACGTCCTCCCCACTATTTGACGTGATATCGTCCCTTATATGCATATTTAGATTATTTTTAACATAAATGCATACCCCCCCTACCCTTCTCCCACCTCTGTCCCTCCTGAACAGGTTATACCCCTCTATATTGGTGGCCCAATCAGGGGCGCTGTCTAGCCAGGTTTCCGCTATTCCCACTATATCGAAGTCCTCCTCGAGCATCATAAGTTCAAGCTCTTCTAATTTATTAGACAGACTTCTCGCATTGGTGTACATGCATTTAATTCCTGTCTTATGGGACAAAGGTTTACTTGATATTGGTTGGCCAGGCTTAATTATATTATTTATGGCTATCGGATTTACTATATTCACTGCTTTTGCACTAGTGACTGGAGTGAGCCCACTAATTACCCCTTTAATAATTCCCTCTTTATTATTAGAATTTATTTTAGGGTTTTTATTACTTAAATTTAATATTTTTAAGCCTTCAGAGGACAATCTTTTTTTATCTGGTACAGACCTAGAATATTTACTGCAATTCAGGTGAACAGCTTTCAGACATTAAACCATGATACAACCTTACAGTGTATCTGAAGTTCTGTAGCAGCCAATATGCTGTACAGTAAATTAGACTGATTAGGAAAATTGGCAAACAACAAGTGTTGGCCTGAACCATACAGACAAATCTAACAACACATAGCTCCATGATATGTCTGTATCTCTGAAGTTAATTATGAAGTTGTAGATATGCTATACAGATGATATGTGTACATTAACACTGATGTCATATTGTGGGGATAACTGATATACTCCAGCTGACTGTTATTATAGAACTACAGCATCTGGAATGATGTAAAGTGAAGGGAAGTTCTTGTTGTATCTTTTATATACATGACAATGCTGAAATATCCTTTATCCTGCATCCTTTATCAATGGCAAAGCCAAATACACAATTAACCTCCAGTGACCCCCTCTTTCACTATATTTATGATTACAGAATGTTTATTTATAATTCCCCACATCAATAAGCCATTCTAGCATAGCTTTGGCTTTATGCTTGGAGTCATTGTCTTGCCGGAAGACAATTTCTCCATGAGCTCAGGTCTCTTGTAGACACCATGATGTTTTCCTTACGGATTCCCTGTATTTCACTCCATTCCTTCTACCCCCAAAAGCCTTCAAAGACCTGCAACGGAGAAACATGCCATAGCATGATACTGCCACCCAGGGCCGGCCTTAGGCCTTAGGCCTTTAGGCGCCCTGTGCGAGAAAGCTCTACAGCGCCCCTCAGTGACCAAACCCCTCAGTAACCACACCCCTCACTGGCCACACCCATTTCCCCCCCAATATCAGCACCATTTAAAGACTCCCATTTTATTAAGCCGCAAAGAATTATATTAAAAAGTATGATAAAAATAAAACTTTTATTCAAACCTATTAAACTTGTAGGCACAATATAAGTATTCTTATTAAATAAAACAATTGTAGGCAAACAAGTGATAAACAATAAATGTCAAACTAAAATAGAGTCTATAAAAAATCAGGATGTCATGCCGACCCTTATTTCAAGTAGGTGCATCTAGAAAAGTAAAAATAAAAAACAGAACACAAAACCCAGACTACATTAAATTAATGAATTACTATTTGCCCGAATATCCGAAAAAGGTTTTCAGGCATATAATAATTTGTTTGAGAATGTGTGGCTGCCATGTTGGTCACCAGCGTGTTCTGGGAATGCGTGCCACCATCTTGGAGGCGGGGAGCATGATGTCACATGACGCCATGCATGTGTGGCATCGGGTGACGTCACACGCCGATATAGGCGCCGCCATCTTGGTGTATACTTAGATATACACCAAGATAGTGGCGCCCAACACATGCGGTGTTATATGACGTCATGCGCCCTGCCTACAGAACACGCCAATGGCTGAATCCAAAATAGCATAAAAATTTGTTTTGTTTGATGAAACTAATGAAAATGTTTTTTAGTTTACGTTCATTTCATCTGAAATGAATTTTTAGTCTTTGCACATATCTAATAATGTGTGTGTGTGTTGTGTAGACCCTTTCATCTGAAGGGTCTACACAACCCTTCAGATGAAAATCCAGGCAGTATGTTGCTTTGTATATGGCATCCTTGGCACTGCACTTAGAGATTTATATTTGGTGAGAAGTTGGCATGGTTGAACAGTGACAGATCTTCTATTCTCTACATCAGCCTTTCTCAAGCAGGGTTCCATGGCACCCTGGTGTGCCTTCTGGCTTCCTCATGGGTTCCTCGTGAGCTATGCCTCTGATGTGAAGGAGGGGAACTCAGATATGAAGGGGGGCTACTGATGTGAAGGGCGCTGTGATGTCAAGGGCACTCTGATGTGAAGGGAGAATCTAACTTTTTTTCTGTGTTTTTGCTTGGCGGTCCCTGTGATGACATGGTGATGAGTTTATAAGTTAAATGTGTATTGGTGTTCGTTTTAAGTGCGTTATGCTGTGTGACCTGTACACTGAAGGAGCTCAGAACAATGACATTCTGGCCAGGCTCTTGCTATGGCTGTCTGGAGCTTGTTAGCAGGGGAAACCCTGTGGTGTTGTGTGACCAATTGTCTGGGGAAGGAGTGCACAGGAGTGGAGATGGGAGGACATACATGATTTTAGGGAGATGGAACTCCCCAGTGAGCTCGGATTGAGGACTGATTTGGACTTTTTAGTTACACAGGAATGGGAGCTGGAACAGGCATACAAAAGACTGTTCGACACTTCTCAACAGCATGCCCCAGCAACCACAGATGCAGTGGAACTACTAGTCCCAGCAGAAGAGCTGGCAACAGGGCAGAGTGCCTCACACCCATAGCCCCCCTGAAGCTCCTGGGAGAGATGGCGGCCAACCCCATTTCCTCGTCACCAGCTTCAGACGTGGGGGACCTTATAGATTTGAATGTGGAGGAAACGCTGCCCCATGCACTCCAGGCTGAAGGGCTGGCAACAGGGTTCCAGGAAGAGGAGGCAGACAGTCTCTCTCCCCAGCGGCTGAGGGAGTTCCAGGGAGAAGAGGTAGCCGACCTCTCTCCCCAGCAGCAGAGTGAGGTCCAGGGAGCTGGGGCAGGTAGCCCCTCTCCCCAACAGCAGGCCGATGCAGTGGAACTACTAGTCCCAGCAGAAGATCTGGCATCAGAGCAGAGCGTTGCTGACCTCTGCCCAGCATCGGCAACACCTCTGAAGCTCCAGGGAGGCAGGGCAGGCCGCCCCTCTCCCCAACAGCAGGCTGATGCAGAGGAACTACTAATCCCAGCTGAAGAGCTGGCAATAGGGTTCCAGGGAGAAGAGGTAGTCAACCTCTCTCCCCAGTGGCTGATCAGCAGTCTGGGAGAGGAGGTGGTTGTCCTCACTCCCCAGCAACTAATTGGGATACAGGAAGAGGATGTGCTCGTCCTTCCTCCTCAGCAGCAGAGGCAGGATGTCGTTTGGATGGAATATGTGGACTTATGCTGCCCAACAAATGCAGGTCCAGACCATTTGGGGGACTGGGACCTAATTAGACTACCTTTGAGGGGGAAGAAATGTAATGGAACCCACCGTGACCTTGGCACCTGGAGGGGGCTGGCGGCCAGCCTCCTTCCCAGCGACTACGGACCTAGGATTTTTGAGATCCCCCTTGTCTGGTTGAACCGGGTGTCCGGGGCCCATGGACGGCTTTTGCGGTGGAGCCTGGCCCTACAGCCGTCCAATTTGCCAATTCAATACCGGCTCTGGAAACTCAATGGTAATGCTGATGGACTATCCCGCCAAACAGAACTGGAAGGGTGACTAACAGCATGGACATCCCCAAGTGGACCCGTAGAGGGTCTCACCGGGTCTGCCATCTTTTAACTTAGGGGAGCTATGTGACGACATGGTGATGAGTTTATAAGTTAAATGTGTATTGGTGATGGGTTTAAGTGCGTTATGCTGTGTGACCTGGTTATGAAAAGACTGCAAGCACCATCCCTCGTTATCTCCCTTTGTACTCTGAGGGAGCTCAGAACAATGACATTCTGGCCAGGCTGCTATGGCTGTCTGGAGCTCGTTAGCAGGGGAAACCCTGTGGTGTTGTGGTGTTGTGCAGACCGATTGTTTGGGGAAGGCAGGGTGGATGTGATGGGATTATAATCTGATTGCATCACTTGCTGTATAAAAGTTTCTGCAGTTGCTCAATAAATCAGAGTTTGTTTCACCCTACACTCATGTCTCGACCAGTGACTGGGGAAACTGAGAGCTACAGATCAGCGGGTTGCAATATCTCCTGAGCAAGGAAGAATACAGCGGCGGACATACTCATCCTGATTACTGGGGTCCGTCACAGTCCCCCCTCCTTAAAATCTATACCAGACCCATATCTCATAGGGATTGGTATGGAATTTGGAGTGACCACATGTGGTTTTTTTACATTTCAGACTGGGTTGCCTCGAGAAATTTAATACATTAAAGAGTGTCATGACTGAAAAATGGTTGAGAAACACTGCTCTACATCATACTAGTAAAACATTCAGCTCTTATAACAAGCTTAATTGCCCAAAATAGAGAAAGAGGGCATGGACAGATAAGGAACAGTAATTGACACATTCAACATTGTAACATCTGGAACTGTTCTAATATTTCTTGCCTGCTTTCAGTTAGATCCTTTAGGCCAGCTATAAAGTGGGATCTCTCCCTGAAGTCTTATATCCATATATTAACCTCTTTCACCTCCTCACAGCCATTTATTCACACTGTAATGATATATCATTCTTCAGCTACAGTATATATCCTTCTCTTCCCCTCCTGACAACCAGCTTTCCATCACTATTACTATTGTGGCATTACAGCCACTTCTACTCCTCTCTTGCAGCCATATATCCACTTATTACCACCACCCCCAGCAGCCATAAGTCCACTTGCTCCTCCTGGGAGCCATTTAGCACGTATTCTCCCCATTGTAGCTGTAAAGTGGTCCTTAAGGACGTGTTGTCAATGTTCATTAAGAAATTTTCTGTAAGGTTGAAAGTGCAAAGATGACCCATTGGCCCATGTACAGAAAGAGAGCGCGAGGGAGGATAATGCGCTGTCCTGTGGTGAGGTGACTATGGCCTGCAGAAACCCTGTCTCAGAAAGGAAGGAAGCATGCAGAGCTGGGTTCCTCCTTGAGAACCACAGTGGGTTAGTTGGTTAGTTAGTTAGTTAGTTAGTTAGTCAGGATGATCCACTTTTACCTCACAATCCAAAACATATTAGTAGGTTTACTGGCTTCTAAACTAATTGGTTTTGTCTGTGTGTGCAGTATTATGCAGATTTATTTGCTGCACATTAATGCTGTTAATCTCCCATGTTTTCAATTTCCCAGATGCTTTCTATTGAATTCAGGCTTCAACTGTCCAATTGTGGCAAGGCTGTGCCCACTGCAGCCTCAGCTTTCTGTTCTTGACTGGCAGGAGTGGAGTTTTCGGTCAACTTGAACCACTCTGGCCTTTCTGTTCTTACTCCTCTCATCAACAAGGTTTTCTGTCCATAGAACTAACATTTGCTGGATGTTTTGTTTTTTGGCACCATTCTGAATAAACTGTAGAGACTGTTACACTTGGAAATCCCAGAAGATCAGCAGCTACAGAAATACTCAAACCAGCCTGTCTGGAAACAACATTAATGCAACAATCAAAATCACTGAGATCACATTTTTCCTATTCTGTACATTCTGAACAGAAATGAATAATGAACATTGTTGAAACTCCTGAACCGTATCTGTACAATTTTATGTAATTAGCTTTTTTAATTTTAATGATTGGCTGATTAGATAATTGTATGAAGAAGCAAGTCTACAGGTGTTCCTAATAAATGATTCAGTAAGTGTATATGACTCTTGTAAAGACATTACATTGTCAGCTAATCGTGGCAATGATGTAACTGGTTCTATGTGCTCTGCAAAAGGCTCTCCAATATGCTGGCATTATACAAATACATGAAAAAGGAGCAACATCTTCACTTTTCATTGAGGCAGTATAAGTCATCAATATTGCCACTATGTCTACTAAATATTACATTTATAGGATAGGGAGCACATACCATTGTGTGTGGGAGGGGAGGAGGAGACAGGCTTCAGGGAGCTCTCTAACAGCCAGCTGGCTGCAAGGTTCAGGTGAGCAGAACTTTGTTATTTTTGCACCTAGACAAAAACGCGCCCTTAACCCTTGCAGTGTGAAGGTAGCCCCACTGTAAGAATATATTTTTGTTGAATTATACAGAAAGCGATCTTGCTTGTATAGCGTACAACAGGGGTGCCCACAAGGTCGATCGCGATCTACCAGTCGATCGCGTAGCGATCATTCGTCATTTGAAAAGTAGATCTCCAGACGAAAAATAGTGGGCGCCCCTGGCGTACAACAATGCAATGTAAAATGTATAGAATAGAAAAAAATAAATAAATAATAAATTATATATATATATACACACACACACACACAATGAGGAAAATAATTATTTGATCCTCTGCAGAAAGGTCTATAATTTTTATCATCGGTGTATTTTAAATGATATGAGACAGAATATCAACCAAAAATCCAGAAAAAACACATGATACAAATGTTATAAATTGAGTTGCAGTTCAGTGAGTAAAATAGGTATTTGATTCCCAAGCAAAACATGACCTGGTACTTGGTGGGGAAACCCTTGTTGGCAAGCACAGAGGTAAGACATTTCTTGCAGTTGGTTACCAGGTTTGCAAACATCTCATGATTTTGGTCCACTCTTCTTTACAGATCTTCTCTAAATCCTTAAGGTTTCTTGGCTTTCGCTTTGCAAATCGAAGTTTCAGCTCCCTCCATAAATTTTCTATAGGATTAAGGTCTGGAGACTGGCTAGGGCACTCCATGACCCTAATGTGCTTCTTCTTGAGCCACTGCCATGTTGCCATGGCCATGGTATGTTTTGGGTCATTGTCATGCTGGAAGACCCATCCATGACCCATCTTCAGTGTTCTGGCTGAGGGAAGGAGGCTCTCATCCAAGATTTTACAATACATGGCCCCGTCCATTGGCCCCTCAATGCGGCAAAGTCGGCATGTACCTTTAGCAGAGAAACAGCCCCAAAGCATAATGTTTCCACCTCCGTGCTTGACTGTAGGGATGGTGTTCTTAGGGTCATAGTCAGCATTTTTCTTCCTCCAAATTCAGCAAGTCGAGTTAATGCCAAAGAGTTTAATTTTGGTCCCATCTGAACACAGCACTTTCTCCCAATACTTCCCTGAATCATTTAGATGTTTATTGGCAAACTTCAGACGGACCTGTACATGTGCCTTACCAATGGTTTGTTTGGAGACTGTGGACCCAACTGCCTTGAGATCATTCACAAGCTCTTCCCGTGTAGTTCTGGGCTGATCCCTCACTTTTCTCATGATCATCCTTACCAAATGAGGCCAAATCTTGCATAGAGCTCGAGACCGAGGGCGATTGATGGTTATTTTGTATTCCTTCCATTTTTGAATAATCGCTCCAACAGTTGTTTCCTTCTCACCAAGCTTCTTGCTGATAGTCTTGTAGCCCATTCCAGCCTTGTGCAGGTCTACAATCTTGTCCCTAACGTCCTTTGACAGCTCTTTGGTCTTGCCCATGGTGGTGAGGTTTGATTGGAAGAAAGAGATTCTGTGGACAGGTGTCTTTTATATACAGAACGAGTTGTCATTAGTAGCAACTTCTTAAATTGACAGGACAAATCTGTGTACCACATAGCCAGTCTGTGGCAGCCAGAATTATTGTTGGTTGGTAGGGGATCAAATACTTATTTTACTCACTGAACTGCAACTCAATTTATAACATTTGTATCATGTGTTTTTTCTGGATTTTTGGTTGATCTTCTGTCTCTATCATTTAAAATATGCCTATGATAAAAATTATAGACCTTTCATTTCTTTGTAAGCGGGCATATTTACAAAATCTGCAGGGGATCAAATCATTATTTTCCTCGCTGCTTATATATTACAGTATATATGTGTCTGGTAATTTTATTTTGGAAATTTCCACCACAAAGTTTTTGTTTTTGGGGTGAATAGACATAAAATCTTGCAAACAATTTCAAACAAACTCTTTGAGATTCATTGAGGATGGCTTGAATGAACGATCTGTACACAGAGAGGTTTTGATGAGTGGAGGTAAATTCCCTTCTCGAAAAAAAGAAAATGAGGAACGGGTGATAGAAGAAGTTTCCGTTCATGTAGAAAATAGTGGATGACCAGAAAAGCAGAAGACGAGACCGCGTCGGCTCATGTACATAATTAAGCTGCTGTGGGGGTAAACTGCGCCAATCCACTGACACCCCCCAATCTGACAAGCCCACTATATTATATTGAACCCCTCTCCACTAGCTGTTAAAATTCTATTGCTGGAAACTAAGGTCACGTGATCATTGTGACTGGCTGTGATCACATGACTGGGAGCCAGTCCTACCAACTCACGATTGTTATCTGTGACCAGGAGCTGACAGTGCAGCCACATTGCTGGAAGAACGCAAAACAGCAGCACATACTATATATGGGGTAGCCCAAAATCAGACTCACCTCCATGCTGCCGCATATATACATGCGACTGGCAAGAAGGAGTTAAAGCCATTTTATGTTGGAGATGTCGGTGATTTCATGCAGGATTTACTCTGAAAGGGCAATTATAGTTGCAATGGTAGCCTTGTCATTTCCCTCCTCATCCAGCGTTCTTATTTAACCGCCTCCCTCCTCCGCTTTTTAAAGGAGCGGCCGGCCATGAGCTTCCTGGATTTAACCCCGCCCACTCGCGCGCCCCGCATGGATTTAAAAACAGGCAGCGATGCCTGTTTACATACAAGTGATCCACTGGCTATAGAGCAAGCGGATCGCTTGTATAACTTGCCGGTGAGAGCATGGGGGCTCTGTGACAGGGGATCAGAGGGAGATCGGTACACGATTACACGATCTCCCTCCGATCCCCTCTCCGATGTCAGAATGCGGAAGTGTTGTATAATACATCACTTCCACATTCTCGTGTCACTCTCCAGGTTCAGAAGCTGGAGAGAAGCTGATGAAGCAGATCTCTGCTTCATCAGCTTCTTTGGGGGTACCTAGGTGACATTAGTGGTCTTGGAGACCCCTGATGTCTCCATAAAGAGGACCTGTCACATCCTCTTTGCTATCACTACCTCTTTGCTATGTGATAACAATAAAGTTAAGTGAAAAAAAGTAGCAAAAAAATTAAAGTTGCAAAGAAAAATTTTTTTAAGTCACACATGAAAAAGAATTTAAAAAAACACAAAACGTGTTTTAAAGTCCCCACCCATACATACATGCGTGCAAACATGCGTTGGGTTGGCATAAGTGCGAAAGCAACGATTGCGCCTGTTACGACGCACATGTTACATATCGCCACGAACATCGGAATGAGAGCAATAATTCTAGGGCCATCAATCACTGATAACACCAAACTGACAAGCGGTAAAAGCTTTTAAAACATCGCCTATGGTCAATTTTGTGTATGGTAGTTTTTTGCGATTTTGCAGGTGCGCGCAATTTTAAGACTCGACATGTTTGGTGTATATTTACCCAATGTGACCCTGTCTTTTATATTTTAACAAAAAAATGGGTAATAATAAATGTATTATAACATAATGTAAAAAAAAATCAACATTTTAAGTATTTTTTCCTTAATATAGTACTGGGGTATGCAAAAAATTGCATGACGGAATAAATGTTAGTCAAAGTACCGCAGCGCTGAATACTGAAAAATGGCCTGGCCAGGAAGGGGGTGTAACTGGTCTTCAAGTAGTTAAACCTGTATTAAATACTGCAAGAAGGGTGAACTTGGTGCCAGGATTCATGACACTTGATGTCAATGCTTACTATAATGAATCACAAATTAATTGTGTAAATAATTACAAGGTACCACTTTGATAAAATGTTTTCCCTTCTCTACTTCTGCATTTATTCCTGGCTAACATGGCACATCATTCTTTCTGCTTGCTACTAGGAATACTCAAGAAGTGAACAATATACAATGCAAGTTATTAAACTGCCACTAGGTGGCAACATAAACCTATTGAGTAAAGCCAAAGAAAAAACTCTGTATCTGCTCTATGTAACAATTGGCTGTCATTATCACCAAACATTACCCCGATATTTGCCACCATTCACTTCATTTGCAACCATCTTCAGCATCATTATATACCAACACATTCATCTCTTTATCCCTAAATGATTCATCGACACCTGGATTTATTTTTGTTTTCATTTATATGTAGCTTTCCTTGCCAAGATCACCTATTTAAGGATAACTCTAGCCAAAACATATTTTTCCGATTTGGCTACAACAGGGAAGAATAAGAATCTATATCAGAGGGACACTGAGAGCTATAGAAACCTGAGTGATGTTTTCATAGGCTTGAACTAGTTTACACCTGTTCCTTTTCCGTCTTGCACCATTGTGAAAGACAGACTACTGGGAATTGGTTCATCCCCCTTCCATTACTTCCAAAAATGACTTCCATGTCACACAAAGCAGTGTTTATTGGCTATCAGCCAAAGGCCAGGCCCGAGCATTGTGATATGAAAGTGGGGAGCCGGTTTAGTCGTATGAAAATACCATTCAGGAAGCTGGTGTTTGTATAGAATATCTAGTGATCCTCTACTGGGGCAAGATTGAAAATTGAGCATATGTTGAGGAACCTTGAAATGTCTTCTATTCAGCACTATCTACAGTTTTTAATTATTGCAGACAGGTCAGGTGCACTTTAATCATTTGGTGGACCGTAGGCACATGCTAAAAAAATCTTTCAAGCGGACATTTACATTCAAAAATCAAATTCTATCAATGCATCCCTCTATGTATGACGATTAATAATAACATAGACATGTCAGGTGCAAAATGCTGTGATTATGAAATACTTACACTTGCAGAACATTCACTTCCTGCTTTGAAAGGGCAAAATGACTTCAGTTTGCCAAAGCAATGCACACTGGGATCGCCCTGTCATCACCAGAGCATTGCTGGGAAATCTCATCTGTAATCTCAGGAGATCTCAGGGAAAGGCATTTTCCTCCCCTGAGATGATGTGCATGGTCACATGTCCTAGTTACATGTCTAGTCACATGTGCCAGAAATCCCGGAAGTCATAGGAGATCTAGTAATCGGCAATTAGTAAACATGGCCACTGCCAGAAGACTGAGGAAGCAAAAAGAAATAAGAAATGCAAAGAATACAGAGCCGGCAATTATCTAGAAGTCTGTGTTTGTAGATTGTCATTACTAAACATTTATAAAGGTGTGTTTGTTGTTATTTTAAAGATATGGGTAAAGATCCACTTCAACAAAGTGTCTGGGGCAAATCTCCTACACCCTGCTCCTATCCTCCTGCTGCTGCTCCCCCAGCCATCAAAATGACAGGAAGTTTATATGCATCAGATTGCAGGAGTGCCTGTCAAAATGCAGCTGCATTTTGACACTGTGTAAAATGACAGTTGCAGATAGTCCGCCAGTGCCATCGAGAAATACAATGTGACAATATCTCGTTCCATTGTATTTACTATTTCAGTTATATGTAGAGCAACCATTCATGACATTAGTGAAAGCAACCTTACAAGTACAATTATTTTGAAATAAAATGTATTCCAAAAATGCACAAAATTAAAAAAAAACACCTTTTTGTATTTGCAAATTACTTTGCTCTGTACCAGAAACTTAATTTTAGTGTCATGTCAAATGGGACTACTTATAAAATAAAATGTATGCTTTTACTTGTAGTAACACCACTTATTTTAAAACTAACACTGGTGTATAAATATAATTTTTGCAATACAATACTGCCAAAATGCATTATTTATTATTGTTGTTAGGGATGCACCGATATATCAGCTGCCGAAACATATCGGCAAAAAATTGGACTTTTGGCAAAATGCCAAAAGTGCAATTTTTCTGCTGAAATAGCGGTGCATTCCCCTCCCCGCTGGGCCCTGCTCTGTGTCACAGGAGGCCGAGCACTGCGGGAGGAGAGCGCTGTGAGTGGCCGGCGTCTCTCCTTCCCGCACCGCTCAGCCTTCTGTCACAGATCAGGAGAGCGGTCGTGTGGGCGGAGACAGCCAGTGCTGTCACAGGAGGCCAGCCGGTGGTGCGGGGGAGGAGTCAGCTGTCGGATCGAGCTCTCCTTCCCTCACTGCTCGCTCAGCCTCCTGTGACAGCGTGTCAGGATGGAGAGCGGGTATACAAACACTCAGTGATCAGTGATCGCTGAGTGTTTGTAAATAATTGAGGACAGAGTATGGTTGATGTAAACTCAACTATAGATGAATGGTAAGTGATCTACATCACCTCCTGTTCACAGTGGTGTATTTAGGTTTTGTGCTGCCATAGGCAAGACTAAACTCGGGCACCCCTCCAATCTAAATTTGCCCCACCCCTTCCTGTTTAAGACCCACCCCTTCTGTAAACTCCACCTCTTCCTCTTTAGGGTCCACATTTATAGGAGAGTGCCTGGGGAGAGAGGGGAGACAGCCAAGAGAGAGGGCGAGGAGAGTGCCTGGGGAGAGAGAGAGAGGGGAGACAGCCAGGAGAGTACCTGGGCAGAGACAGTGATGAGAGACAGCCAGGAGAGAGGGGAGACAGCCAGGAGAGAGAGAGGGGAGAAAGCCAGGAGAGAGAGAGTAACAAAGTGATGAGAGACAGACAGGGGAGTGAGCGAGAAGAGAGAGCACAGAGTGACATGTTGAGTCAGTGATTTGGGGTCATACACTGTCAGAATACCCGAACAGCAACCGGCTGCCGGCTCTGTTCTTACAAAGATTTTCCGACTGTTTTTTTCGATAGACTGATCGAGGGATGCCGCCTGAAAGCGGCACCCACTATGTGAATTTTGGCCGGTTTATCAAGAACCAGCTGAAATTCATACAGTGCATGGCCACCTTTATAAAGTAGAATCAGAAGGAAGTTAATTACTGCTGCTATCTGGGAGTGTAGAAAGTCTTGACCTATCAGTGGCCCCTGAGGGCCAGGGTTAGAAATCATATACAGTGCATTACTGTGCATGTCATAACAGAAATGTAAATGACACCTGACCTGTGTATAGTGCTCGCTTGTCACTTTCACACTCTTTTCTTTTTTCTCCATTTTACACTTCAGCTTTCAGTGTCTGAGGCTCTCCTGTGCTTTGGACTTCAGATCTTCTGTCTTTTTCTCGGCCTCCAGATGCTGAGCATCTATCTGCCGCAGTTCAACCAGATACCTGTCAGCCTCCTGGATCGCCCCCTCCAGCTGCTGGCGTAGTCCATAATCTTGGCTTTCTGTCTGTCTCCTTTCCCAGCAAAGGGTGCAGATGCATACCAGCAGGACCTGTCTGCTTGGCATCAGATGGCAACCATATAGCCCTCTCTGTGCCCAGGGCGGCCACACGATCACCCACCGTCTTTGACCACTGCCTGATGGGGCACTGTTACGCTCCCACCCCTCCCCTCCCCCCAGGACACCGCAGCCCGGCTGTTATTATTAGGCTTCAAGTTTCCGTTTCCCTCGCCTTCAGGCAGACCGGTGGCCGTTCCCCTGGGGAGATGAAAGAAGCATTCTGTCCGAGTCTGGGCTGAGGCACGTGAGTCGAGGAGGGGAGGGGGGAGGAAGGGGGAGGCTTGCAGCACACAGTTATTTAAACGTTTATAAAAAATAAATAAAAATAAAATATTTTTTAAAATTTAAAAAAGTTAGATTTTTTTTTTTGCTGTCGATTTCAGACCTTTTTTCTCATTATGGTTTCGTTTCAGTTTTGAAATTTTCATTTTGGTGCACCTCTAATTGTTGTTATAGCTGAATAAACAGGCTCATAGCAAAACATGTAAAAATTGCTCCAAAGTCCATAAAGGGGTAAAAAAATGTGAGAGCTGAAGTGCTTAAAGTGCAACTGGTTTACAAATGCAAGGCATTAATAGTGGTCTCACTGGCACATTATACTCACATTTTCTTCTCTTTCCTGCAACTCCATTCAGCTCTGGGAGAGAAAAGAAACACCAGGTGCTTCTGGTTATGGGGAAATATGTAACTCCACTACCTCCATGTGTTAACACTGGTGCTTGGCTGCTCATAGGAACATGCAGACAGTCATTGACTGCATGGACAAAGCACATGCCTCCTTTAAAGCTGATCTCCAGTCAGTTTACAAAAATCCCTCTTTGGTAGCTCCCTAGCCCCCCCACCATAGTAAAGCTCTAATGCGGGTTTAGTCTATGTGGATTAATAGAAGAATACTTACCCTATTCCTTACTCACTCGGCAGTGGGTGCTCTTATCTAGTCCTGCTCTAGCTCCAGACCGTGGACAGGCCTTCAACATCTTCATGTACAATGCAGGACTGCTGATCCTGCACTGAAAGTGATGTCAGAAAGAGGGAGGATGTACAACTGCCGAGGAGGAGCAGCTTCATGAGATTAAGTTAAGGAATAAGGTAATTAACTCTGCCTACTCCATGTCCCCTGGATTAAACAAACATCAGAGGCTATGGAGGGTGGAACTTCCAATGGGATATGATTTTAGCGGACTGGAATTTAGCTTTAAGCTTCCCACATCCCCTTAAATGCTCAAATATTTATGGCCATGGGTTGCCTATTACATATGACATATTTTTCAGTCATTACTGCGCATTATTCAATAAAAAGAACGCACAAAAACTTAGCAATCCAAATCAACCAGATTTCAATTTTTTTTTACTAAAGTCAGATCATTGAAAAATCTTTGCTCTGGGCTGCTACACTTTTACCCTTACTAAGAAAGGGTCAAAGCTAATTAAAACATGGCCTGTTGTCTCCATTGAGGCTGTGTACACAGACATTTTAAATGTTGACCACAAAAGTAAATGTTCAACAAAACAACCTTAATACCAGCAACAACACACATTTCAATTGCACCGACAGAACGCTTCAGGAATTTGTCAACCATATAAATAATTTCCTGTTCACTAAACAAAACTTAACTGAAATTAAATCCTTTGAGCCTATAATGTTACATGGGTTGTTGGTTACTTTTTTTCTCTAGAAACCTTCAGCGGTTTTGGTTAAGTAGCCGGAAGAGGCCAGACAAGGCTGTCTCTTGTGGAACACAATGAGGATATGTGCAGTGACAGAAGATTACTGACTGATCAAGAGAAGATGAGACTTGTGTCAGCTATCTGCCATTTCTCTCACATGTCTGCTGTTTGTATGCTATAAAATACTAATCAGACAAAAATGTCACACATGCACAACCTTACACGACCCCTCTTAGAGGGATAGATAGATGTGCATCTAGAGAAAGACATACCAATAGGCAGATAATAGATAGAATGATAGATAGATAGATAGATAGATAGATAGATAGATAGATAGATAGATAGATAGATAGATAGATAGACAAATAGACATTCTTTGCTACCAAAAAGACAGCCATGTGAAGCTGCCATGTGGATGCCAGATTGCTACCACATCTACTTGCAGAGCATGCAGGAAAGAGACAAGTCAGTTCTCAGGTCCAGCTGTAACTGCAGCATTTCCAGTTGTTTCCTCAGGTATTCCAGGATGTGACCTGTGATGCCACTGCCAGATTTACAAGTGGCACATTTGATATTGCTTAGCCAGACTGGCGTCATCCTACTATACCAACTAGCAAGTGAGGTAGCAAGTCCAGGGGGCATCTGCGCAATCATAACCCTGACAGACATAGACAGCGGAGCATAGGCGTGAAATAGTTTTAAAACGACATAGTTATTGAAGTTGAAAAAAGACAAATAAAGTTCATAAGACCATTAAATGTCAGCTGTCTTGGAGAAGAAAAATTCCCTACTGACCCTATAAAGGCAGCTGGATATGTGCTAGGAGAAAGGGCTAAGACTTACAAATGAATTGCAGCCCCAGATACAGAGAGTCCTAAAACTGTTATACTGCAGTGTGGACCGTGATTGAACCAAGATAGATTGCATGTTATTTTTTCATGAAAACAACTGTTTTCTTTTCGGACTTTAGTGCCTCTTTAATGTGGATAAATGGCTGTCCATCCTAAAGCATAGCTGGAACTGGGAGGTGACCCCTAAGAGTTTTAGACACATCTCACATTCTAATTCAAGCAAAACATATTGGTCAGATTCAAATGAAGTTGAAAAAAGTATGTTGATCTATTTCACATAATTATGTTGGTCAAGTAAAAAAGAAAACCAACCCCAACAAGGTTGGTGCTATTTCTTTTTTACATTTGGAGAAAAATATTGTATTCTTTACCCATCAGCTAAGATAATTTCCCGGGATCAATTGCTGCCTTATGAATCCAACTGAACATAACTGAAGATGTTACTTCTAGTTAGGAAAAAGATCAATCCACATTATTATTCCAATACAATGTGGCCATCATCACCTCCTGTGGCAGAGAATTCAAAGTCTGGGAACCCTTACATGTTACTCAAAGACATGAGATGACTATGACTCATTTTAGAGGATGACAGTCCCCAGGTATGTGGGCACTATCAAACCAGTCATCCTCAGCTAACTTCTGCCACGCCAAGTCAGGATATGTTGGATGTTTGAGATCTCTATTGTTTTATTGTTTTTGTTGTCTATTGAGACAAACTGGAACCAGGAATGTCTAGTCACATTTCAACTCCAATCTTTATTTGCCATTTTTTCTAGGATGGTGATAAATTGCTTCTGTTTAAGATCAAGTGGAGGAAACATTAGCATGTGCACAAATCTAAGACTGAAGCTTACAAGATAATTCTTAAGAATTATATTACCTGTAAGGGCCGGTGCAGACCTGAGCGATCCAGGATGCGCGACCCGGGATCGTGCGGTTGCGCACAATTGATTTCAATAGGGTACATCCACGAGGCAATCGCAGAAAAAAGGTACATGTATATGATATGGTACATGATGCGCGGCTGGTTTGATGAGCGTGTTCGGTTTCACAGGCGGAATCGTGGTGGGAAACCGCGCAAACCATCTGGCGCAACTGGGGTGCCATTCGAAAATAATGGCACCCACAGCGCGATCGTCAGTGATGGGCAACTCCGTGGCCGCGTTATACTGAACCTGGCCTAAATGCCTTTTTTGATATATATTAACCGGTAAACCTATACCTGCCTTTGTCCAGTTGCCTCAAAAGGGTATTGTCCCATGCACAAGTATACCAATTTTTGAGGGGATAACGGTTAGAACTTCTGTTGAAGTTTTTCTGCTGTCTGTGTGTCTCCCAGATAGATTTCTTCTCAGTACTCCTACTGGAACCAGGAATGTCTAGTCACATTTCAACTCCAATCTTTATTTGCCATTTTTTCTAGGATGGTGATAAATTGCTTCTGTTTAAGATCAAGTGGAGGAAACATTAGCATGTGCACAAATCTAAGACTGAAGCTTACAAGATAATTCTTAAGAATTATATTACCTGTAAGGGCCGGTGCAGACCTGAGCGATCCAGGATGCGCGACCCGGGATCGTGCGGTTGCGCACAATTGATTTCAATAGGGTACATCCACGAGGCAATCGCAGAAAAAAGGTACATGTATATGATATGGTACATGATGCGCGGCTGGTTTGATGAGCGTGTTCGGTTTCACAGGCGGAATCGTGGTGGGAAACCGCGCAAACCATCTGGCGCAACTGGGGTGCCATTCGAAAATAATGGCACCCACAGCGCGATCGTCAGTGATGGGCAACTCCGTGGCCGCGTTATACTGAACCTGGCCTAAATGCCTTTTTTGATATATATTAACCGGTAAACCTATACCTGCCTTTGTCCAGTTGCCTCAAAAGGGTATTGTCCCATGCACAAGTATACCAATTTTTGAGGGGATAACGGTTAGAACTTCTGTTGAAGTTTTTCTGCTGTCTGTGTGTCTCCCAGATAGATTTCTTCTCAGTACTTGTTTAAAAATTGGTTCCAAGCAGGAGGTGAGAGGAAATCTCCCCAATGTGGACACAGAAAACAATTTTCGATCGGAAATGTTTGTTGCGGCCAAGAACCTTCTTTCGATTCCAGCTCAAATAGCCCATCAAGCACAGGTCAATGTCGATTCGATTATCGTTTTTAGCAATACTACTACTAACGCAACTAATCCATCAATTTTCCTACGATTCAAAAAAGGTTTTCCAGCCTGACCAATTGAGGAAATTCGGCCAGGAGTACAGTAAAAAAAATTGTTGGGTTCCCATCAACTGATTATCGTTTGAAAGGCCATTCGTGGACGATTTCCGAACGAAAACGATAGGTGTATGGGCACCTTTACAGGCTCAGTTACTGACTGCAGACCAACTCTGATTAATATTTGAATGATGAAGTATCCCCACTCAGGGCCACCAACCCAACATATCTTATTAGGACTGGCAAGAGGGCAAATGTCCCCCAGCCCAGTCCTCACTATGGATGCTATACATTTGGTGTGGTATTATTCTAAATTTGCTATGGTACACACCCAAGGCTGCTCTCAGAGGCTCCTGTGTGCATAGGAGATGCCTAACCAGAGACATTGTACTCTACCATAAGTAAATAATTACGGACAACTAACTGAAACCTAGCACTTAGCCCATACCAGTGTGTGACAGGGTGTCACCATGACAGGAAGCAAGTGAAAATCTCTCTAACAGGAACACAAACAGCAGTAATAGCACACAGTATCACTGACTGCGGTGGTCAGAAGCGTAGGACCTGAAGCAGGGGGATCTTTGCACTGAAGCTCCAGATGTACTGTGAATTTAACAAGCCGGAATCCCCAAACAGTAATTTTTCTGGGTGTTTATACTTTTCAAGGTATTTCTTTTGGTTGCAAGCCAGCCTCCATCTCCAGCTCTGCAGAATATTCATGCCAGCTACAGCAATCTGATCTATATCACAGTAATTAAATGTCTTCATGTATGTTAATGAAATCGGAGCTTACTGTACCAAAACATTCCCGTTCTCTCCCCGGAACACAAACCACCTTCATTAATGAATACTTTAGCAAATGACACTTGTGGTTTCCTGAAAGGATATACGCATCTCTGAGAAGAAGACCAAAACTGTGCAAAGAGTTTATAAAAAATGAAAACACTGTAAGAGAATGAGGCCTATAAACACTAGAAAATCTCTTGTTGCTTTCTTTAATAACCCTGTGGTAGCAAAGAAACGTTCCTTCTGGTTTATAGTGATCACAGAAGTTCTGGATAATGAAGTGAAGTATGATTACGAGAGGCTAATAAATGTTGTTGAGAAAGTTCATGTGCAGATAATGCATTCTGCATAAAGCTAAATGTGACAAAATGGGTTGTACTAGAATAAAGCTGTCATCCATACATTTTATATGGGCTTACTTTAAGGAGAAATTCATTTGAGGCAAAAAAAAACCCAGCTAACAAAATAAAATAAAGCTTCCGAGGTCCTTGTTTTGAAGTTTAAAGTGTATCTCCACTTTTGCAGTCAAATTTGAGAAAACCCCTCTAAATGCTCATTATGTGTTTCTGTTCATACTGGAGACTGAAAATAACTTTCAATTTTTTTCTTTTACCTTTTAGATGTTTTGTTAAATCAGGCAAGGTGGCTGATTCCAGATTTTACTTGGCCCTTTCACAGTGGTCTGTCCTAATGGAAAGGCTTGGGACTGAAATTTGAGGATTGTGTTTATTATAAAAAGCTTATTAACATACAATGGGCAAGCCACCTTAGATCCCTCACAGCCCTCCTAACATTTCAAAGAAATAGAAACAAGAAGAAATGTTAACTCTTAAAACCACAATCCAAGGAAAAGCAATTTATACAGCAAGAAGCATTTTTTTTTAGCTTATGCTATGTGAATGGGAACATGTACTGTAACAAATATAAAACAGCTGTTATCCCAATTTGGCTGCAAAAGTGGAAATAATTTTTAAAGTAAAACAGTTTCGTTAAAAAAAATTAAAAAACGCTCCAGGTAAAAAATACCTTGTAAGGATTTCAGCAAACGTTATGGCAGGTATTAATTTAGGTTTCTGAAGCTAAAAAGTAGGAAGGTCTACTTTCCTTTTCCCCATCTGAGCAGTCTAAAACTGATAGAGAGATAGATAGATAGATAGATAGATAGATAGATAGATAGATAGATAGATAGATAGATAGATAGATATACAGAATATATTGGCATCTCAAGTCCCAGTTGCGATACAAATGATCTTGTATGAGTGCATTTTGGTGAGTATAATCTCTGCTCACTTTACAAAATTGTCACTGACCAATGTGGTCCTCTTGAACATACACAGGGACCCTTGTGCTGCGAGCAGGGCTTTGGAGTTTTAGGAGTCAGACATGTGATATGGCTCAATACCTTTTCTGCCTAAGTGTACCTATAAAGTCGAAATGCAAACACAGGTTTATTTGTTACTGAAGTCAGAGTTTTGTTTCAACACTTTAACATCACCAGAAAACAGATAAAATAATTTGTAACCATATGTTCCCCCAACAATAAAAACAAAACACAAGCATATGGATGAAATAAATGATTTCTTACTTTTTTGCTAAATATTAGTCTATGCCATTACTCACACTGTGAGAGAATGTTGATGTTACTACTCCTTTAAACGGGAAAGCAGAAGTAAGTTGAACAGTGATGGGTGGTCATCCACAACTGAAAAGTAGATGGTCACCTTCATAACAGAAAGATGATAACATCACATGGCTGTATCAAAGACTAAGAACAAGGGACAGTGTGTGACAGATTATGGCCTTGTGTGAGCTCAGCAATGAGATGTATTTATTCTTTTTTTGGGGGCTCAGGAATTTTAAGGTGGACTTTTAGAAACACCATCTGACATATCTGGTCTATAACAGCAAATCAAATTCTGGCTGTCATATTTCTTGTACTGAAGTAAAGCTGTCAGAAACATCTGTTTGGTTGCTGTCAGCAATACTATCCCATTATTGTTTAAATTTATAAATGTTGAATATAACAACAGAACAGATATCACTATTAGCAATGTTTCAAGTTAGCTAAATCTACAATCTTTTAATCAACCAACCAACCAACCAACCAACCAATCAACAAACCCAACAAACAAATGGAGTTCTGCACAGCCTTATGTTCCTTCTACATGATGATAGATTACATTTGCAAGCTAGACATTCCGAGTCCCTGACTGGTTGCAGAGGATTAGGTAGCTTCCTTAGGCTGCAGACTGTGAAGGGCCAATTATTAGGACTTTGGACATTTTTGGTCTAATCTGTACTTCATAACCACCTTATAGTCACCACAATGTAGTAGGCCAATCTGTGTTACAGTACCCACACATGAGGATTGTGACCTGTCATTTAAGAGTAGACAGTCACTAGAAAGAGACATCTAAATAAAGCCATCTGTCCTCCTAGTTGACATTTTGTTAGACCAGATTGATCTAATGTTGGCAACCTCCACTCACTAATTCTAGGTCTGTGTTAGGATGGTCTCTATTGCATAATGATTATCCTGCAAATAACTGCTCCCATATATATTCCCTATTGTGTGCCTGCCTATGCAGGATGTTGAAGAGCCAAAGCCACTGTATACGTTGAACGGATTCTGTTCAGGCTGTACAGTGTTAAAAGGCCTTCTGCTTAACAGGGATACTATTCCCTATTGTGTGCCTGCCTATGCAGGATGTTGAAGAGCCAAAGCCACTGTATACGTTGAACGGATTCAGTGTTAAAAGGCCTTCTGCTTAACAGGGATAAAGGTGGGGTATGTTTAGCTATTTGCAGAACACACTGGGTCTATTGCAACCCTAAATGTGTCTGTAAAACTCTCTGTACCCTTTAAATACAGAAGTCCTGAACCAGAGTCAGCAACCCAATCATACATTTGATGGGAGACTTCTAAAAACCAAAAGGTTAGCATCACCCAATCCAGCCTTTCTATACAAGACATAATTATAACCATAATATGTAATCAGACAGTTGATGACAGACAGGTCATGGGTTTGTTTTTTCCCAGCTAATAACTATGGGAATTGGGGTATCTAAAGGCATGCCTAACTATGAATGGCCATATGATACAGTATGAATGTGAATGTATACACTATGTAGCTGTCTGTCCAGTAAAAGAGCATTTGGTGGGTGCATTCTACACATACATCTGATTTTCATCCATAGCCAGCTTTATGCTCATGACTTCCCCCATGCATAATGCAGCCTTCATACGCCTCCAGTGTTTCATACAAACCTTTGGGTTCCATTATTTCCAGTCTATTCTTCCCTCTCTCTGTGTGTCACTGCATACTTAGGGCCAATGTCCATGGTAATGCTTCCCAAAATAAATACAGCTATAAACTTAGGAATGGGTCCCTGGATTGCGGAATGCAGCATTTACCTTGCCCTAGAAAAGTAAACTTTACTGTGTGTGCTGAAAGAGTAGCGGGGATGTGAAAATTCTTGGCGCTCACATCACAGTCTGGAGACACACCACCTCCATCATGTTCTCAAGACGTTTATGGTGCCTGTCCTCTCTCTTTCAAAGTCACACATTTACTAATAGGACAACTATGTGGAAGTTGTGTTTATATAACACCCTGAGATGTGCGGCAGGCAGAAGCTATTCCATGCACATCTAATAAAAACAAAGAAAACTTACATGTCTGATATTTGTGTTATGAATCAGGGGTGCTGTTATAAAGCTGTATTTGTGTAAGTCCACACATGTATACTGTAATTCTTACCAGGAAGGGTTTATATTTATGTTCCTTAGAAATATTGTTGTCGGTGTTATGGCTGAAAGTATTCAGGCACATCAACAGCAGCATATGAGACGACTTACGGGGGAACAGTTGGGTTGGGAATGCTCAGCTGAACAAATAGCCATTGGAATTCCAAGAGATTCTATAATAATTGTGTCTCAACATCTGAATCAGACCTGCTTATTAAGATTAGGTTTGGTACATGTCAGTGATGTAGACTTTTTTTCTGCATGGTCCATCCCTTTTTCCACCAATTAAGATGTGTGATATCTCTGCAAAAATGTAAAGAGAAATTGATAAACGGAGCAGCAGGCTGTGCGCTTTATGTGCAGTGCTACTAGATTCAAATTGGAAGTCCGCCAACCAAGATCCTGCATGATCACATGTGTCCTCTCATCCACTTCGGTTCTTCTTCTGGAAATATCTGCCTAAGGTGGCCAAACATGTAAAAAAAAACAAAAAAACTTTTGGAATCATATCCTGCCTCTCTATGGAATGACTGTTCTGAAGACAAATGTCTGATGCAATCAGACTTCAGTCTTCTGCAATGCATCTAACTGCCAATCTGCGTCAGCTAAAAAATGGTGGAGGTGGAAAATGGTATGGGTCATGTGATTTCTCAATCAATGTCTCCTGGAATGGGTCACAAATTCATCACCGGTCCCTTCGAGTTCTGATTAGTGTTTATCAGACTCCATTCTACAGCAAATAATAGGTTGATAAGAATACTTAATATAATTTATATCCAATATTTAAATATCTCTGACATATTAGCAGCACTCTATAGAGTACACATGTCCATTCACATTAGTCACTTCAAAAGAGCTCACAATCTAATATCCCTTAGACAATCCAAGAGCAAACAGGGAGAAAGCCCACTGACCTCCCATTACCTACCATTATGTTGCTGGAGTATGGAACACTAAGAGGAAACCATGCGGACACTAGGAGAACATACAAATTCCTTTGAGCCCATGACGTGGAGCTGCAAGACAAGCATGCTAAGCACTAATCAGGAGTCAGGAAAATTAATTTCTCTTCATTGCATCCATGAAACAGTAGTCATCCTGTAGACTCACTATGATGTGATCTTGAAATTGCCTCACTGCATCTCCCAGATGTCTGCACAAAGCTTGAGTCCAAATGACAAGAAAACCTGATTCATGGAATATGCCCTGTGCAAACTGTTGGCGCTATATATATCCTGTATAATAATAATGGAATATGCCATTCCTATGGTCCTTAGGATTACTGCACAGGAACTTATGCATGTCTATAGGAATGCCAAGGATTCAATTTCTTAATAGAACCATGGAATTGATCATGTGACTGCAGAAAATGCAGAACCTCCTACTACTATTTACCATAAACCCCATAAATATCGAACATAGCTAACTTGGAGAAGCATGATTATTTTCTTCAACAAAACTGGAGTTTCACTCAGGTAAAGATGTGCGCTTTTTCATATACCAAATAGTGTCAAAATTGATAATAAATTAGTACACAGAATGCTTTGGCTTCTTCACGTGTCTCTTCTGCAAATTCCCAGAAATGCAGAAGTATTAATGACATAATGCTGGCCACTGCACAGGTTCAAATCCCCAGCCAAGTCACTCCTAGTCCCTTTGTAATGACATGATGTCACAATATAATCCCAGTATACTTTCTCCACTATTCCTCAATGGGAAAATACACAGAAGCTACGAATAACACATTTACATGTTTTCTTAATCTTAGCTACTGAATATTCAGGAAAACAAAACTAGAATTGTAATAACAATGAGAATTTTGATAATAAAGAATACTTTAGCTGGAACTATGAAGTGGTTGGTGAGAAGTACAACTAAGGTGTGGTATGGACCAGTAATCCAAAATCCTGCTGAGACCCAGCAAGATTGCACAGCCCTGATGAGACCACACACAGCCCTCGTGAGACCCGCACGGCCCTGGTGAGACCACACACAGCCCTTTTGAGACCCCCGCACATCCTCCTGAGACCTCACACAGCACTGTTGAGACAGTGCAGCCCTGGTGAGACTGAACAAAGTCCTGGTGAGACTCCACACATCCTCCTGAGGCACAGCACAGCTCCGGTGAGACAGCACACAGACCTGGTGAGACCCCGCACATCCTCCTGAGACCTCGTACAGCTCTGGTGAGACTGCGCACCACCACCTGAGACCCCGCACAGGCCTGGTCAGACCCCACACAGCTTCCTGAGATCCTGTACAGCCCTGCCCAGATGCCACACGGTCCTGGAGAGCAACACAGAGTATGTAGATTCATATTGTTCTGCATTGCTGTATAATGTATTGCTGGGTTTTGTAGCACTCTGTAGCTGGTGTCCGTCTGCATTGCTGAATAATGTATTGCTAGGATTTGTAGTTCTCTATACCTGGTGGTATTCTGCATTGCTGTATAATGTATTTTGGGGATTTGTAGTCCATCTACAGCTTGGAGTCAGTGGCAGAACTACCAGGGTCACAGCGGTTGCAGCTGCATTCGGGCCCTGGCGCTCCACCACTGTCCTAAAATCATCCTAAAATCATTAGTCTGTATTGTTTTAGAAAAACTGTCAAATGACACTAAAAAAATAGGTATCAGTAATTGGTAGCGGCCAGTACTTGAGGAAAAGTATCGGAACTCGTACACGGTCTTGAAAAAATGGTATCCGTACATCCCTAGAATTAGCAGATCAATGTAACCATTGTTACTACGGGTTCAGCTGGAATAAAATAGCATATTGATTTATCCCCAATCCTCACAACAGCTGGTTAATTCACACAGAATGACTGTACATACAGTTTCACTGAATGAATAGCTATACAATTTTTTTTATAAATAGGCCTCATTACTCATTAGGTGGTATATGGTACAAAGGGGCATAGCAATGGGTAATGTCCATGGTACATTGTGTTTTAAAGTCTGTTTATCTGTAATGTGGCCACATGTTGGTGCATCTTGAAACAAACAATACTGTACATAGGACAAGCGGCAAGGATGTGTGCTGAGGGGTATAGTATATAATAATGAAGAATGCAGTCAGTAGAAATTATTTGGTAGCTGTTTGCAGTGTAAACGCGGAGGTCTTTTTTCAATCTGACTATGTGAACTCTTCACAGCAAACACAGATGTATAGTGAATGTAGTGACTCACCTTTACTGCCCCTATTGCAGCACTGAACACTGACTGCACATACAAATGAATACAGACCTATCTTTGGTGCAGTTAGCATTCAGAACTGGTATGTATGTACTCTAAAGGATGAACATGAGAAACGTTTTAAAGTTTCATGTAAAAAATATGCTCTGTAGCTAGGTCTTATACAAGTATGGCCTACATGCAGCCCTTTAGCTGTTGAAGAACGACTGGCCAGATATGTTGGGATTTGTAGTTTCTAAGCATTTTCAGATCTAGTATCAAGTGGTCAGTCCTATTTTTTGGTTTGCTTACTAAGTATGGTCATTTGCCAATATTGTTGAAAACATGCAGCTGCACAGGCAGCTGTAAGCTTACGGTCTTTTCCCAGAGTCAGCAATGCAAGAGTTAAATATTTCAGTAATGTCACAATTTGCTCTTAGATTCTTTGGATCTATCAAGCCCAATATATCTTCTACTGAAGGAGCCATCTGTGCAATGAGGACATTGTCTGCAGAAAAGGCATCCAAGCTAACCATTTTCATTTGATTACCTATTAATGTCCAGATTGTGACAGTTATATTGGAATAACACAGAGCAGCATATAAAATGTATTTCACTTATACAGTTTTTGCATTTCTCTACACAGATTCTATACTCAGTCAGCACTTTAAATACCATATGGCAATCAAGGGCCACTGCCAAGGGCAGTAGGATAAGGAGGGGGAGTCAGCTCTGAGCCTCAAAAAGAACATACTATGATTATGTTTTTCATATTTTGTTTCCCTCTTCTGGCCACCTCTGAACATTTGTGAGAATATTTAGCCAAAGAACTGTAGGGATAAGGGGGTGGGTGTTTGAGGAGTCAGAAGATTTACTAGAGTTCCAAAAACATGAAACCATCTCTCCTTTCTCTTGTGTGTTAGTTGTATAGTTAAAATACAAACTAACACAGATGCAAAAAAAATGCAGGGTCGGGATGCTTAGAGAATGGGAAATGGGGACAGAGTTGCAGGGGTATATTCAGAGTAGTAAGGGAGGATTGTTGTTTTTTTTTGGGGGGGGAAGGGGGAGACAGAGTGTAGTGGGAAGTGTGCACAGGTTGGGTGAGAGAAGTGGTACATGCATAATGGTGATGTGGGGGGGTGCAACTGTGGAAGTGGGGTTGAGGCCAATGCTGTGAAGGGGGGTGACCTTTGTGCAAATGTGAGGTCAAATATGGGTTTGTGCATGGGGTGGTTGCTGTGCAAAGGGTGGTCAGAGAAGGGGTGCTGAGAGGAGGTGGTGTGCGGGTGCATTGGGTGCTGAGAGAAGGGGTATCCATGTTTGGTGCTGAGAAAAGAGCATTTGCAGTAACAATGGGTGTTAAGAGAGGGGGTACAATTGCAATGGGTGGGGAAAGAAGGGGGACTATAGGAGTGGTGTATGCTGAGGAAAGGGGGGACTACAGGTGTGGGGTTTTGCGCAGTGGTTGGTAAGAGAAGGGGAGATGAGGGGTTGCCCATGCCTGCTCTAAATGCTTGGAATAGCATTGCATAGCTTTAAAATGACCAGGTCTAAGATGTGTACCTGCTCGAAAAGGGTTAAAAAACTAATTATAAACCTGTAACACACATGTTAAGAAATAGATCAATAATGGTCTGATGACCCTCTAGAACACATGGTGGAGCAAGGATGTGCACTTCTTATAGTATTTTTCCGGTAGTCACATGACTGTATTTACAATCCAGGGCCGGCACTGAGCAAGGTAGATGGAAGCCGAAGGCCAAGGCTTCCGATGTAGCAGGTGTGAGCAAGCAGTGGGCAGTGTAGCACAGAAGGCATCAGAATCTCCTGGAATTGTCAGAATTACAAAGCTGATTACTGAAAAAATATTTACAGATGAATACCACACAGGAAGCTTTAGTAAATGCTCAGTACCTACTTTGACTGCTTATATTCAGCCTGCTATGTGTACCTGTGACTATTTCACTTCAAGGAACAATAACCTGTGTGATAATCTTTGTGAATTGACCTCACTGTAACATGAAGCTCTATATCCACATTTAATTAGAAGACTTACCTTAATGCTTCAAGATATTGACAAAAGTGCTTTTTGCTTTTCATATAAATGTACAAGTGTCTGTGTTGACAGCCAGCACCTGGAATAAATGAGATACAGACCCTTGTGTTAATCAAGAAGATAAACAAAGCAGTTGGTACATTATAATAAGCCTAACATACACAAGGTTATTCAAAAATGCAGATATAAGGGCACTGATGATGTGTGTGATGCAGTACACAATGCAATCAATCAGAATTCAGTTCAAAGTGCACAGATCTGTGAGAGGTGATCTGACCGGTTGCTTTAGGTTACTGCACATCTTCTTTGCTTTGTCTCGGCCAAAAAGCCCAATACTGAAATCAATGGCAAACCAGACCAATAATGTTCAGTCCCATAATTGTCATCACAAATGGGCCATTATATTTAGGCAAATAGATAAATTATTTTTGAGGTCATCTGCCAATAGTGATGGGCTCGGGCGTGTTCGCAGCTCCCCTTGCCGAGCCCGCCAGGAAGCTGACAGTGTTGCAGCGCCAATCACAAAGCCCTGATCTCTGCCGCTGCTGACCGGGATAATGTCTCAGTACCTGTGATTGGCGCTGCGGCGCTGTAGGCTTCCTGGCGGGCTCGGCACGTGGAGCTGCGAACACGCCCAAGCCCATCACTATCTGCCAACTGCCACATGTTCGAGAGCTTTTTTTAATCCAAATCTGTTAGCCATGGATGTTTCCGTATTTTCCAATGCAGACAAAACACATGGACACCCATTGCTTTCAAAAGAGTTCCCACCAATGCGTTGCTTGGTAGTGCTTTGGAATACAGTTCTGTATGTTGAATTTTGTGGGTATTGACCTGCTGCCAATTCAAATGTAGCCTTTTAAAAGCACCACTTGGCTCATAAAACATACATAGCAACAAGCACACTAGTTTGGCTGAGACTTACAGGGTTATTCACAAAAGGGTGAAGAGTTTGGATAAATGAACAACCTAGGCCAAAATAGCTCCAATTTTCTCCAATTTAGTTCACTTTCCAGTTCAGCTATTTTGGCCTAGATTGTTCACTTTTCCAAACTCTTCACCCTTTTGTGAATAACCCTGTAAGTTATTGACCTCAGTACTCCTGACATGGAGAGATGTGGGAACCTTACTTCTGTAGGAACCTTACTATGTGTAGGATCACCTACCCAATACTAGGACTACATGTGAAGATCTCCTGCTAGACATGCAAGTTACTTGGCTGTCATACTGACTGTCTTGCTTCAGTAATTTCAGAGCCTCTGACAAAAAAAAAAAATGCAGATCGCAGTTCTAACTTTTGGTTTGGTCTGGTTTCAATGCCTGCAGGCTCTTCCTGGGCCAGTGACTAGGAAAGTATTGTACCAGGGACAGCCAGATAACTTGCATTTTCATAAGGAGGTCAGCAATGGCTATTCCACCATTTCTTTGCTGGCATGCCTCTACCTGATGCAGTCAGAGGCTGGGGTGGGGCTTAGACCAGACTGCACTTCTCAGCTGCAGGGTAGTCTGCAGAAAGGTCCCAGGGAGTGCCCAGCATAGCTGTGCTGTCTGATGGGGGGTGCTGGAAAAATGACAGTGCTAAAAATAATTATTATATATATATGTATGTATATATATATATATATACCGTATATATTTCAGTTGTATATTTAGCTGTTTGCCCGGCATTCCCCTTAACTCATCAAACTGGGAAATATTTATGTGTGATCAGAAAAAGTCAGTATATTACCTTTTTAGCTATTTCTTGTTCCAGCGGTCAGAGTCTGTCATTATCATTTGGAACTCCTTAGATTCCCAAGTCCAAATATATTTAAAATGTGTCCGCTTATACGGCTGATACCCTTACAATCTTCTGCTGTTGAGAATTCAGATGTACAGGATCATGTGTATGCTGCAGGAAATTAATAAGATTAGAGGCATTTCATGGATCAGCAGAGCTATAACAGGTATAGGAATGCTGTAAGTTCCTATTGCAAATACAAAACAGCACTTTAAAAGACATTAGTGCAGCAATACAGAGTGTCATTAAGTCAGTGCTGCAAAGTAGTTCCAGAGAGAAAAGAAACCACTTGTGAAATGTTTTCACAATACATATGTATAATGGTGTGAAAGTGTCTGACTTTAGAAGTTATAGCTGACTTGTTTAAAGCTAAACTTGTGGAATATATTACAAAAAAACTATTAAGGCATGTATGTATTAATTACAAATATGTATGCATTGATGTATTCATTGTAAAAGCAATCAATGTAATGCATCTAAATTTGATTTTGGTATTTTTTTTTTGGTAATCCCTGTACAGTAGAGGTCAGACTGCAGGAGGGGTGGTCAGAGCTAAAAGCCAATAAGGTATGCTGTAGTGCTGACAAGAAATATGCTGACAGGAGAAGAGAGCAAATTGATGACTCTAATCAGTCTGCTGCTACTCCTTTACTGTCCAATCACAAGCTCAGCTCCTGGCAACCGGTGAGCAGGGTAGGAAAGCTGCACAGAGCATCACAGGTTGCTAGAAGCTCTTAGGAACCTGGGATGCTGTGGCTGCCCCCCAACACCTGGCTGCCCCCCAATGAAATGCTGCCTGAGGCAACCACCTCAGGCTTCCTCATTATAAGGATGGCCCTGTTCTTCCCCTCTTCTGACTATGGAAGGATCAACAAGGATGCATAGACATTTTCAAGCAAGCTGGACAAACTCCATGTGCAATACACTGTACTTCCTATCTCAGAAACATTTCTATGGGTATCCAAAAAACATCTCATTCCCCCAGTGAGTCTTATACTGGGCCTTGAGATCAGGGAAGGATATGACCATTTATCAGTTACTGCAGAGCTGGTCTAAAATACACTCATTTTAGTAGAATATCACTCTATTATAAAATGTTGCATCAAGTAATAATAACAATGATGATGATTATTATAATAATCATAAAGTCAAAGACAACCTCTTGTAAGATAGTTTCCCTTTAAGTTTGTGTTGAATTATTGCCTCTACCCCTTTCAAGAAATCTACTTCCGTCTCCATTAATACTCTTAAAATATCTGCAAATCTACCACAGTAGCTGCTTATGAAACAATAACACCTTTTATTTCACAGGGAATTAGGTAACCATTTACTTCAGCAGTCTGGCAGGGCGCTTAAATCTGACAGTTTATGCAAAATCCACTGCAAATGCCTAGAACGTCTGGAATTAGAAAGACTGATCTTCAACTAAAGTGTACTGTATGCCTGAATATTGTAGACTCTGACTGTAATAATATGTACAGTATTTAATCCTAGCAGTGCTGTCACCACTCAATGTTTTTTTACAGTGGGGCGGGAGAGGTAAGTATACTCTTTTTTTTTTTCTTTGCAGGTATGTCTTTGTTTAGAATATTTATTTAAGAGTCGCAATAAAGGAAGTGTATAAGTGTAAAAAACCATGACAGCACACCTTTAATAACATTAGTGGTGTGCAACCTGCAGTTGAATGCTGGGGTGTACTGGGTTCACAGGGGTGAATATTGGGGTAAATTGTAGGGTATGCTGAGGGTTTAGGGGTGCATGGTGGGGTGCGCTGAGTGTATTGGGATGCATGTTGGGGTGTGCTGAGCGTATTCTGATGCATGGTGGGGTGTGCTGAGAGTAATGGGGTGAATCGTTGGGGTGTGCTGAGAGTATAAGGGTGCATGGTGGGGTGTGCTGGGTGTACAGGGCTAAACTGGGGTATGCTGAGTGTATAGGGGTGCATGGTAGGGTGTGCTGAGTGTATAGGGGTGTATGGTGAGGTGTGCTGAGTGTATAGGGGTGCATGGTGTGGTGTGTTGAGTGTATTGGGTTGAACGGTGGGGTGTGCTGAGTGTATAGGGGTGCATGGAGGGGTGTGCTGAATGTATAGGGGTGCATGGAGGGGTGTGCTGAGTGTATAGGGTTGTGTGGTGAGATGTGCTGAGTACTGGTGTGCATGGTGGGTGTGCTGAGTGAAATGGGGGAATGATGGTTTCTCCATATATTGTGCTGATGTGACATACCCTGACTGTCCCTCTGTACACTGTGCACTAAATTACATACAATACAGACAGTGTAATAGGGTGCATAATGGGGTGTGTCGATTGCATTATGGTGCATGGTGTGGTGTGCTGAGTGTATTAGGAGTGCATGGTGGGATGTCCTCAGTGTATAGATGTGCATGGTGTGCACAGTTTCCTCACTGTACATTGTGCTGTATGTGACATATCACAAACTGTCACTTTCTGCCTGCTTTGCAGTGCATTACATGCTACAGATTGCTCCATTCTGAACATGGTACTCAATGTTATATACTCCTACCACTAACAATCACAGTATTGTCATACTATTAAACAGAAATTAGGCATATTACCGTGACTTACGAATTCTTCTTAAATAATGGGCACACTTTTACTATATTTGTTTATAACCATACACAGGAAGATAACTTGGAACATCAATTACTTTCTTTTAAACTATATGTCCCTTGATCCTCAGCAGATTATATAAAATTCTCTTAATTATAGTCGGCCGTGACAGGATGACCTCTGTGCTCAATGTAATCAAAGTTTTAGGCAGGGCTGGGGGGGTGATGAACCCCCCAAAAAAAAGAAAGGGTCAGACATCACACACTTATGACTTTACTGCACCTTGCCCCTTGTGTTATTTATAATATGCATTCTGAGATTGACATGTAAACAAATTAGCAGGACAAAGGTTGTCTATAAAAGATCTTGTCTAGTCAACTAGTCGGCATTTCAAGGCAGGAATGTGCACAAGATCCATGTTTGCCTGTTTGGAAAACCCGACTTTCCCCAATGAATTGCACAAAAATGTAGAAAACATGAGTGAGTCATTTAGATATCAATCCATCAAATAAGCTCCTGAGTAATATCTGACCTTAATTTCTTTTGGCGAAGACTGAGACCAGACTGGCTGATCACCAGACTTGGAGTTAAGAATTCTGACATCAGGTTTACAGATGTTCATAAATATCATCAAATGTTTGAAAAACCACAATGCTGAAAATCAATGACAGTAATCCAAGACGAGCTAATCAGTTCGATCCTGTCTTTAATTACTGGGACAGATTTTCCTCTGCCGGTTTGGACTATTAATCCAAATCTGACTTGTTTTGACTGCCCCGATTGTACATGTGCATAAACAAGGTTTGAAGTCCATGTAAGAAAACAGATTAAAGAGAGAATAGCAATTTTCGGCTTTGAAAAATAAACAGAGATTTCACCAGTAATGATGTCGACGATTTGGCCGAGGGCTAAGCCGGCTTGGAGATGGGAAAAATGTGTCTTAAAACAGGACCATGTTGTCTTCCTAGAAATGTTTTCATAATTGGATCTGCTAGTCCTTGTAGAAATGCACAGCATGTAGCATTGAGCAACACAAGAAAAAGACACCCTCGTCTAGTTTACTTCTATTTATTCAAGCCCCCGGCCAATAAAATCCAAGCGTCAGGTTGTGTCTGGAAACTCTTCAGGTGTTTTGTGTCTGGTTCAACTTCAGTAAATAATGAAGCAGTATTTCATAAACAACAGTAAAGATACCCATGACTGAGGAGTAAATTAAAGCAGGAATCCATACAGATATAAAATACACAAATAAATGAAGATTTGTATTAATAAATCATTGAATGAAACTAAAGCAAATTCCTGAATTTGTCTTAATTTTGGCCTCACTCAGACTGTGCAAGGGAGGAGCAGTACTAGAAGCCAATCACAAAGGCTTCCATTAAAATATGCTAAGAAGGAACAAGCTGAGGATAGAAGAGAGAGGAGAAGACCTCATCACTCTCCCGCTGCTCCTTCACTCTCCAATCAGCTAGCTGGAGGGGGAGAGATGACACTACTGCATTGCTTCACTGTAATAAAAAAAAGTGGTGTCATCCACCAAGCTGTGTTCTGTGATGGTGCTGTGTAAATCTCAGGACTCATATATAGAAATGCAAATCATTTGGCAGATAAAGCAGCTCCCTCATATGCATTCAATCTTTGTATTTAGCTAATTGTCTGGAGTTGAGTTTTGCCAATTATTGGAGCATCTACAAGGCCTTATGACTTAATTGACAAATGTTTCTACTGCCCATGGAAGCTGCAATTGTGAGGGCAATAGTGAGTGCCTAATGCAATTGAAGGTGCTCGTTTTCATACAGGGAGATTTTCCAAACTGTAAGAACCTGTATCCTCTAGCAAGCGGGTCCTGATTCTGATTCATAGAGCTCTTCAGCAGCCAAATCAGCTGCTGAAGAGCTCTATGCAGTCTCACACACTAGACAAAAAAGTGTCCATTTTCAAGCCATCACAATCCTGATACACGTTCTCCCTTAGTAAGTCCTGATGAAGGAGATATTTGTATGAGCCCCTGAAACAGGGTTTCTATTTCTATGCTGTCTTCTCAACCTTACATTGAATAAAGATGTATCTGGACTATTAAACTGAGTGTGACACTTCAATTCACAAGCCTGCAATATATCTTTCTATGTCTTTCCACATAATAACATTCCACAGGTAGGCCCACATGAGCGTTAGAATCAAAATTTATATTTTCATGGCAAGAATTTTTTATGGCTTGAATTTAGCAAAGTCAATATGCATCCGTTGACTATAATCCAGGGCCTAAGAACTAGGAACTTGCACAGGTGTGCCTATTTCTCTGCTGCAGTGTTAGTTATTGTTTTCACAGCACAAGGCATTGTGCATGAGTATTTGAAAAGAAGCATTGTGGTCACAATGTGGTTAAACAGCTGAGCATTACTAGCTGATATGCTAAACCTAATTAATTAGTATTAATTCATATAGCTACAGTATATGTCTAATCGGTATAAATATAGACATATTTATTGTCAAAAGAAATGTTCCATCGAGTCAGTGAGATGTTGCTGCTCTAGATTTATAAATAATGTTTAGTACATTGTTAGTTAGTATTCTAGGTGGCATTAGCTTCCCAAAATATACTGGGCCGCAGTCCCAACACTGGACTGGATCAAAGTCCAAATGAAATACTCTGATCCAATTTCCATTGAAGTATGGAAATATAGAACATCTTATTAGGGGCTTAGAAGGGACTAAGGGCCATGAAATCGAATAATTGGGCTTTCTAAAATATAAAACAGAAGAAAAATGTGGATCGGAATACAGCAACAAAGCATATTGATATTAATTCAGCAATATTATTTTATGGCAAGTCATGAACCTAAAATGAAGAAATGATTGTCCTAGTTGGCCAACTCATGCACCTGGAAGACACAAAGATCATGAGACAGCGTCCCACCAGCATAAATAAGATTTTATTATGGCAACTCTGTCTAATGGAGAACAGCACTAAAAGTTGGAACACTGATTTGGTGAGCGTCCACATTCCAATACATCAACCAACTGTCAGAAAACACACCCTCAGCCCAAGTAACAATTCTTGATTTAGTATGTGGTAGGTTTAGTTAAGATTGATATTTTAAAAAGTGTCAGGCTACGCCATTCATCAATCCCTGTTGTATACCTGCAATTATGGTTAGTACACTGACATTTTTTTTAACAAAGCACCCAGAACCCATCATAGTTTACTATGCAAATCTTAAACAGGCTTTAGAAGATCCATGCTCTAGTACACCTTGCTAATTGTCAGTGAGGCATGCCGTCACGTTACGCAGTGCAGTACACAGGAGGGGTGCTCCAGAGTTTGACCTTCTGATGTCTGGTGAAGAATAGAGCTTTCCAGGGTTTGGGTCTCCATACATCCCAGTATACTCACTTTAATTTTACAGGTTAAAAGAGAAAAATTAAGCTACTCATAAACCTAGCAATGGTAGACCAGGCTTGCCTAATGGCTGAGTGTCAGAAAAAAAATAAGCTTGGATTGTCAGAGTGTACCTTTATGTGAGTCAAATGGGGAGAAGGAAACAGACTCCAGTGCATTGCATGATACTTGTCTAATGTCTGTATCAAACTTTGTGCTACTTAACTCTAGTTTCAGAGGCTATGGATTTCCATTGCTGGATCTGGCACAGTTTACCTGCTAAGTAGATCTAATTTTCATCCTGGCATTCATCTTCTTCTCCTGGCTGTCCTGCTAACCAAATTACAAAAGTTTGTGCTATCCTTATATTCTGAATCAGAGCCTGAAAAATACACACAGATGTGCTCCATGGTTTCAGAAGCAGCACCATTACTGGCGATAAATAAGTAAAAAAAAGTGGCAGAGTTGTAAACAAATGACAGCTAATGTTCTTGAGCACACACTGTACTTGTCTTCACATACCTTCCTTCAAATCCAGGCATTTGTCACTATTACTGACATTTGAAATTAGCTTTAGTAATGTCTACAAAAACTGTATCTCTACTCATCTCATCTTCTCATGCTTAGCTGCTTGAAAGTCGATGGCTGGTCTGTTAAAATACACATTACTGTGTTTATAGCAACAACTTCTGCAGTATACAATTTTGGTCACTAGATGGCAGTGTTTATAAGTTCTGTTTTACAGTATCTATGGTATATACTCTGTTGTATTAAATAAGGTAGAGAATAAAGCTGTGGCTTCCTTCCTGTTTTCAAGCCACGTGCAGCATGCATATCAGACTGTGTGCTTATGTTTCTCTGTAAGGCTGTGCAAGAAGTTCCAACATGGCCCACCCCTTCCCACTTACTACACTTTTGTATTAGTCAGAAAGTTAGGTCTGAAGCAAAAAAAATAAACAGGAGGAGGGCTTAGATGACTAATGAAGAGGGGAGACAAGGAATAAATAGTTAATTAAGGGATGTGTTAACAGGGCAGGGTCACTTACCTAATTGGTCAGGTTCAAAGTGGTCTGAGGAGGAGGGGCAGGCTATTGATCTGATGATGGACCGTACCTCTCCTGAATACACTTCTGTTACATGGACTGAATTAGAAATACCCAGGCCAAACAATGAAATCCAGCACAATTCCCAGATCTACCGTATCGAATTGGGGGAATAGCTTGGCTTGGTCAACTGCAGGCAACACCTACATGAAGCAGGGATCACCACTTTGTGGTATTATCTTCAGCTTTGACTGGAGTGCACATTAAACTGTTACTGGTCTAAAAGCTTTTTTCATGGTGATATAATCCAATCCAGTCACTCCAATGTCACCATAGAAAAGGAAGATTATTAATTATGTTATTTTTCTGTAAAAAGTTGTCTGAGTCTGCATAAAAAAACAAAAGACCTGCATACCGATCTCAAGCCTTATTAGCCAATATGAGAAAGTTGTTAATACTAAGTGCCCACAATCACAATATGCAAGACAGCAATAAAAGGGGACCTTGCAGTAAAATGTCACCCTCTCCCCTGTAACAATTACCTGTTGATAATAGTGTAAATGTTACACTGTAAAGAAACAAGTTACATTTCTACTTATCCCTGTCCTCTGCGTTGCTAGGGGTTATGTCACCAACCTTCTGGGAAGATTCTTGAGGAATACAGGGCAGGCCAAATCTCACAAGAAGACATCCCAGTCCATTTCAAGAGTATGTTTCATGAGATTTCGGCTGCTCTGTATTCCCAGGATTTGGCCAGAAGGAGTATGACCCTCACCCAGGCGCCATGGGTGGAAGAAAGGAGTTAGATAAGTATGAATCTATCTTTTGTCTTTACAAGTAACTTTAACACCTACTAACACCAGATGGTTTTTACAATATATGCAGACCTTGCATTTTACTGCAAGGTCTGCTTTCAATGTTCAGCACGTTTTCCTATTGTTTGCATACTGAGTACAGTTTTTCTTTCAATAGTTTTTATTATTTTCTATCAGAAACATAAAACATACATGATACAGTTACAAATCTAGGACGCTAGAAACAGTCGCCTTCTTGGTTACATTCGTAATTCGGTTGTTATATTTTAACTGTTAACCTGGAGATCAATCAAAACAATTTTAGCATCCTAAGGTGCTTGTCGAAAGGGCCAGAGTGCCCTGTCTTGGAAACAAAAGTAAGAGGAAAGAAGGAAGACCAAAAGAAGTAGAGGGACTGGGTAGGGGGAGGGGGGGGGATCTGTGGCAGCGGAGTAGTACCTCCAGGCCAGGGCGTCCACTTTAAAGTGACGTTAGACTCGTGAGGGGAATGGTCGGGTGCGCATGTGCCAACCAGGGGTCCCAGACCTTCCGGAATTTCTTTTGAGTGTCCGTCAGGATACTGGACAGTTTTTCGTTAATGAAAAATGAGTCAAGCCGTCTACTAACCCCATCCTGAGTACAGTTTTTAAGAGATTAATTTGTTATTTGCTATGCAGTTTGGTATTTTTGCATCCAGCCAATATAACTGCTCATATTTGACATATTCTTGAATTCCAATGGTAAATGTTTCAAATGTATTAAACATTCCTTGGCCAGTGAGTGATCATTAGTGTTTCCAGATCTTCAATTAAATTTGGGAATGTTTATTGAATCTCTCAGTATCTGATCTCTAACATCTAGATTATCTAACTCTAACATCTAGATTATCTAATCATACACATGCATACTATTAAACTCCAGGAATTATACACAGGGGCTCAATAGGATAAAAGGCCTGTGAGGAAAACCAAATGGGAGACAACATGGTCAGTATGTAGCAAGACCATTCCTTTCACTGTTAATCGTCTAGGTTCCTCTGCTTAGAGATTATATTCCCCAATAAAGTGTTTGTAATTCCTAACAATGAACTCTTATTTGCTACCTTTTGGGCTGCTAAATATGCCATTAAAAGTGTTTTGTTATATCTGTTTGATAAGTGCAAATAAAATCTGTTGATTATGTCAGATTCAGAGCTGCATCCTATGCACATCCTATCTCACTGAGTCTAATCAGCCCTCCCAGTTCTTATCTTGGACAACAGAACACATATGCTCTATGGTATGGCAATAAGGATAGGGGAAGGGATTTAATAATTTAGCAAAGGACAACTGGGCAGGGTAACAACGTGCAGGGATGGCACCAATCAGAGATGTGTGTGCATTTCTGGCATATCAACAAGCATTGTTCTATAATTGCACATGCAACAATGGCCAGGTGGCATTAGGGCAAGAGGTCATGCATAAAAGTGGAGCAACAACACTAATGGAAAAAGCGAGCCCAAACTGTTTGTTTGCATATAGACCCTATACAAAATTGTGTCTACCACTGCAGCTTTACAAGCACCATGATTATTCCTTTTTTTTTTTTACAATTTCAACTGTGCCCTTATTAAGTGCATACGTCTTATATACAATTATGTCATTCAGCGATCAGCAACCTATCATAATGAATGCATTCCTAAAACTATGTCATCTCTGAGGAAAAGAGCATTTTGCATGCCGCCCTGTATTAGTATGAAGGGCATGCCTCTCCCTCTACCAGTATGATACAATAAATCATCACTAAGCTCTCTGCCTGCTCTACTCAGGTCTTTAATTGCCCTTATTCCTCCCTGCAGTTATAAAGGAATTATGTCAAGTGACAAAGCAGCGGGAACAATTCTGTGCATTAATCTGTTGTCTAGGAGTCATTAGCGACTTATTGATGAAAGAAACTCCATTCTGTTACAGTCCACACTTCATTTCTGGGGTTTTTAGTTCAGGGGGTCTGATCTGGGCACAGAGAGGCATGGCGCTGTAAGGATGCCAGGAAAAACTTGACAAAATCACAAAATCCCTTTAGTATTATTTTTCTCATGAAAACAAATCTAGAAGTGATGAGTTGCCAAAATAAGAAAGTAGCATTATTTCTGCAAGCAACCAGCATTCCAATGACAATACCTACGTTTCTGAAAACATAAATGATAGAGGAAATAAAGAATGTTTGACATTTTTCCTGTTATTAGTAAAGGTTTCAGACTGTTCCTCTTAGTATTCATATGAAGGACTGTCTATGCTGACTCTGTAATGCCACTGAAAGTACAATGATGATGGGGTTCTCAGTTCATTGCTTCTCTTCTTCTAATGTAAAATTAAGTTTACCAGGAAAGCGTAACTTTTAACCAAACTTCCCAAAGAGGTCCCTGAGCGCACCCCAAATGAAGCTGCTCACCATCACCAATTGGTACTGCTCAGTTTCTTTGGATGCCCTTTAAAACCCATTATTTTTTATTTATTTCCAGGGTTTAACTATGCCTGGACAACAAAGCCTATAATTGAAACCAATGGATTTCCAAAATCCAAAAGAAGGCTAAGCAAAAAGCAGATTGGCAGGTGTTCTTACATATAAAACAAAACGTAAGCTCTTGACACATGCACCATATCACTTAATATGATCCAGCATCCCTCCAGCGCTTACATTTTTCCTGCATGCTGTTGGGCAAGCAGCTCAAGCAAAGCAGTGGTGCTGCGCTGATTCATAAGAATGTTGAGCCAGAAAAGGATTATAATGTCTTCTCTGACATAATAGCAATAAATCAGTATTGCTGGACCTTGACTTTGAATGGCTCATACAAAGGAACGCTAAGGAATTGGTTGCTTACTGCTTATTTGTTTAGCAACTTCACCATTACAAAGTGATATTTTTTTCACGACTATCATGTTTGACATGAGCAGCTCTGTTTAAGACTCCCGTGGTATGGTTTGTGTTTCTAATCTGGCATTTTGCAAAAGGGCAAGATTGTGAGGTTCTGTGAGCTGACCAGCTTCAGATGACCTAGTTCTAAATAAATTGTAACCTTCACTACAGTCTATACACTCTGTCCTGTGCCCCCAGTACTATAACCTTTTGCAAATGCAGTTGTGTCATAATATAAATGCTGACTGATGACATATAGGTGTCTATTCACGAAGCTGCCGAGGGCAGCCAAGTGAATGAGCGATCTGTAGTGAAGTGAGCCGAACACTGTTCGGCTATTCACTTCAGGCTGGTACGGCTAATTTCAGCCGTACATCGGCTTGCTTCGTGTGACTTCGGGTCGGCCGCACATGCTCAGCATGTGCGGCCTTAAATCAGGGACGCTGATCTCTCTGCAAGTGGCCGGAGCCAGCCGTAAGATCACGGCTGGCTTTGCCCAGCTGTCAGAAGCAGGCCGAGCGGGGTCCTGGGGCCGAAGCTAGCCGAAGGATCGGCCGAAGCTACGGCCAGATCCTTCGGCAGCTTCGTGAATATACCCCATAGTCTTAGAACAGGCCTTTTCAATGGAAAAACAAATGATGAATAAATAAAAAAATATGAATAAGATGGACATAATGCTAGGGCAAGTTAAGAGTGAGAGGCCCAACCATCGAAGGTCTACAGAGAAGGTTAGTGATAAAAACACCTTGTTAGAGAGTGCATTTAGCTAATAGCTGCACTGGAACCTATAATGTCATATTGTATGTAAGTATAAAGTTAAACATTTAATTAAATGGATAGAAAACCTGAAACAAAAAGCATTCATACACTCAGTTTATAATGCATGAACTGTTGGGTTTGTTCATTACTTATCAATGTGCAGCTCCATTTTTACTGCTATGATTATAATAGAAATATATAATAGTCTTTTGAGGGATTATTAGACATATTGTGCCAACAAGAATTTCTCCTAAATGTTTATTTTTTATGAAGAAAAAAGCATAACAGACATGTTTTTGACTAAATATGGTCCTATTCTTTTGAATTATATTACGTTGGGAGCTCTGAAACTGCACTAAACAAAACAACTATCATTCAGATCTAACTGGTAGGTTAATTGGCTCCTGTCTAAATTGGCCTTCATATGTATGCATGTGAGATAGATCGTGAGCTCCTGTTTTCATGCCATGTGCAGCATGCATATCAGACTGTGTGCTTGTGTTTCTCTGTTAGGCTGTGCAAGAAGTTCCAACTATATATATATATACAACAACAAGTTTAATATGACATTAAAACGAACAGGATTGTTTACATTGAGTTAATCTTTTTCACTTGTATTTACCTTTATGGTAAGTTACAGATTCCTGAAAAAACAGCTGGTAATTTATAATAACTTTGTAATAAGTTACAGATTCTAGCTAGAAAATGCTGAAATCTTTATGAACATGTATAAACATACAACCACTGAAACTGTTAAACAGTCGAGAATCACTAGACTGCATAATACTATACAGACAATCTGATTCCATTCTACATTAGCTTATGACATGATATAAAACAGGAATCAGGGAAACCTACAGTGTGTCACACCAAGTCAACTACAAAAAGTTATCAGACATAGTAATAAAAGCCATATGCCATGGATCAGGCAGAAAGACATTTGTTTAGTCCAGTACTTACAACATATCAATTCATTACAAAGGCTGAGACGCTGTAATATTTTTGCTATGATCAATGAGGCAACATGTGCATAATAAAAGTAATACTAGCTAAATTGTCCAAATAGTTCAGCCCATTGCAGTCATTTGCCCTTCAAGGGAACTGTTACATTTTAGGATTGACTGCAGGGCTGGAATATAAAATCCTGCCCAGGATATTTCTATCTTTGATGCCGAACTGAAGCTGCTAATAATAAGACAAATGGGTGTTTTTGTGTTTAAAGGTCAACTGAAAAATATTGTATGCAGTTAACACATGCAATAGTAGTATATCACACGCCATGTTTCTCCATATGGAGCAATTTCTTGGACCAGCAGTACCAAAATCTTGATTATATCTCTTTAAAAGTTCTAAAAACAGAGCTGGGTGTACATGAAAAAGGATTGTCATGCTCCAAAAACTCACAATAAAAAAGTAGGACTATTTCAAATCTGTTTTTAAAGAGCGACAATAAAGAGGCAACGGCCCAACACTGAAGGATGAATGTGGTCTATCCAAAACTAATAACATCCCTTTATGAGTTAATGGAATTAACTTAACTACTAGTAATACAACTGCCCCTTATAAAATGCAAAGTTATAGCAGAGGAAAACTAAACATATTACAACACTTCCAGATATGTCTATATCAGGGTTCCTCAAAGTGGTCAAGATTGACCCCCAAGAATCAAGGGGACTATCAAGGGGGTTGACAAAATAGCTGGGGGTGAGAAATGGATTGATAAATGTCTGGGGGTTAATATGTGGTCGGTAAGTGATGGAAAGTTGATTGGTGTCAGTTAATCTTTTGAGGTCTTTGTGGAGCTTTATCCCAATCCTTAGTCCTGAAGAGACAGTGCTACACAGAGGGTGATGGTCAGCTGCCAGTGGGAGCAGCCTTAAGTTGTCTTTATCAGTTGTGTGTTGGTGCTGGCCTTGTTTACCAGTGTGCTTTGCATTGTGTGTCTGTGACCATCCCAACTCCCCCTTCCCAGAAAAATATACATACATGTTTAGTTCCTGTACTGAGCATACTGCCCCACTTCAAACTTTGGAGACCCAGTGGGTGCACCCACCTTTAACTTTGTTGAAGAGCTAGTGAGTACACCCACTTCAAGCTCGGTTAGAGAGCCAATGAGTACATCCACCTCAAACTTAGTTGGAGAGTTAGTGATTAAACCCAACTCAAGACCTATTACAGAGCTAGTAAGTATACCTACAAACTCTGTAAAAGAGCCAGTGAGTATACCCATCTAATTCTCCCATTAAAGTGCCAGTGAATACACCCACCTAAAGCCCTGTTAGACAGCCAGTGAGTACACCCATCTCAAACTCTATTGGAGAACCCGTAAGTACACCCATCTCAAATTATATTAGACGGCCAGTGAGTACAACCACATGAAACTCTGTTGAACAGTCAGTGAGTACACCCATCTCAGGCTCCATTAGAGAGACAGTGAATACACCCACCTTACACTTAGTTGGAAAGCCAGTGAATACACCCATCTTAAACTCTATTGGAGAGCCAGTGAGTACACCAAATTCAAACTCAGCAGATGAGACAGTGAGTATACCCACCTCAATCTCCATTAGTCATAAATGCTTAACACTTTCATTACTTAATTGAACCTGTTACATTATCTCTTCAGGGAAGCCTGTCCCAGCTCAAACTAACCACTCAACCATCATGTTCTCAAACAATTCATCCCCACACAGCAACCTCCTCATGTATCACTTGCCCCTCCCTTTTAGATTGTAAACCCTCACGTGCAGGGCCCTCCTTACCATCTTGTCTTGAATTGTATTGTGATTGTAATGTCTTCCTTATATTGTAAAGTGCTGTACCAACTGTTGGCGCTATATAAATCCTGTATAATAATAATAATTCAACTTAAATCAATTGCTGTACTTTGCACACTATCATTGCTCTTTGCACTGCTTTATTAAATCCTTGATTTTCTTTAGGAATCAATAAATCATAAATATGCAGAATATAAAAGAATTTGATAAATTGTGATATTTTACAGCACCACATCTGTTGACAGCCGACATGAGCTATGTTATAAATCATGCTGAGAATGTTTATGTTCCACTATCAAAGGGAAAGTTGTCATTCCCCGACACAATGAATTTACACCATACTGACTTCAATTACAAACTTGTTTTCAATAGATTTATTGACAGTGAATTCCATGGACACAGTGAAACATGTGAGGACAGATGTGTGTTTATGTAGAATAATAAATAGCAGATTACAACACTCTGCTTATTCTCTGATCTAATCGCATATATTTATCTTGTTTAATCTTTCTCTCATGCCTACACACAAGCTTTCTCGATACAGTAGTTTGAAAATGTAGTTAAAGTGGACCTAAAGTTAAGATATGACATTAACATTTACAAGTCTGAAATACCTCCCAGTCCTAACAGCTGCTGGTCCCCTGCATGGTGATACCATAAAGTGGCTGGTCAGACAAAGGCAGCTAATCCGTGCCTAGAACCCAGCAGCAAAAACGCAGATGGAAGTGTCCAAGAACCAGTTAAGCCTGGAGGGACCCCACAACAGCAAACAAAGAAGCATTTCAGAGCTGTAAATCTTATTCTTTTTTGGCAGCAGCAAGGTGGAGTGGCAGACCTGAACGTTATATTTGACTTTAGGGGGTCTATTTATAAACAATCCACACAACCATTCACTCTGCAAATCTCTGTGAACTTTGTTTTGTGCAAATAGATGCAAAAACCAATGTTCTCATTTTTGTTTCTTTACAAATCAAATGTAATCTCGAATGTTATCATATAATACTACATTATGGCCAATAGATGAAGCCAAGGAGCATAGGAAATATGTTTATTTTCTATGTTCTCTTTTCAATCTAGTGTGTATCAGCTCCATTAGAAGTGTATAGATGTGAACTCACTTCTATGTAAAAGCCAGGAGTAAAAATGTAATAGTTATGGCAGCGGCAGCAAAATGGTTTGGACTGGAAACTACTGAGCTATGCAGGGAATATTATAGTATTTCTAAATGCTAACTAATTGATATTTCGTTTGATAAAGCACCATGTATCCTGGTTTATTATTTCCATAAAATTCTCTGTTCACTTTTTTTTTGTTTTGCATCTCAGTTCTTTTGATCTCCTCCAGCCTCTTTCAGCCACCTCTTACCAATGTGCAAACACTCCAGTGACAACTGCACATTGATTAGTTTCCTAATAGTGATAGCAGTGGACTATGCCCATGCAAACATGTATTGTCATGGCTGCTAGCAGTCTCAGTCACGGCTGCATGTGACAAAGACAAGGTGACAAAGCAGAAGCACGATTGGGAGACAGTTGTTATCCTAAAACAGGAAATGCAAGAAAAAAAAGACCTTCATGTCAGGATTACCAGATATTTTTTTTAATGAAAGCTGCAGATTCAAAAAGATTGAAAACGTTTAAAATGACATGAACCTGTTAAAGTATATTTGAGATTTTAATGATTAAGATTTTAGCTCCCCTGAGAAAACTTAAAGGGTTATTCACAAAGCTGCTGTAGGCAGCCGAGTGAATAACCGACCCGAAGTGAAGGGAGCCGAACGCTGTTTGGCTATTCACTTCAGGCTTGTACAGCTGATTTCAGCCGTATAACGGCTGAAATCAGACGTACATCGGCTTGCTTCGGGTCGGCCGAACATGCTCGAACATGCTCAGCATCTTCGGCCGGCACAAAGCGCAGAAGGAGTTTGAACCTCCATCAAGCTACTCGCTGCTGTTCTCATAGGGGCCGAACAGCAGTGAGTGAATAGCCAAATGCCGCTGAGCAGCATGCGGCTCGGCTATTCTGCTTGGTACCTCCGTGGTACCGAGCAGAAAAGAAAAACAATTAAAAAACTTTTAAAGAAATAGAAAATGATTGGGCGGAGCTAGCAGTAACAGCTAGCTCCGCCCAACTGTTTTCTATTGCCCGGGACCAGCTGTCATTACAATGAGAGCTCGGCAGAGCCAGCAGTAATATCAAAGCTGGCTCTGCTAAGCTCTAATTGTAATGACAGTTCAGCGTCCCCTGGTTACTAGGTAACCAGGGGACACTGAACTGTCATTACACACTGAGAACTCGGCGGAGCCACCGTGATATCACTGAGGTTCCGCCGAGTTCTCATTGTAATGACAGATCAGCATCCCCTGGTTACCAAGTAACCAGGGGACGCTGAACTGTCATTGCAAGTGGCCGGAGCCAGCCATGAGTAGATGGCTGGCTCCGCCTAGCTGTCAGTAGCAGGCTTTCTGCTGTCCAACGGCCGGCGGTTCGGCCTGCTTCGGCTTTCACCTCGGCTCAGTCGAGCCAAAGCATATGCCTTCGGCTCGACTGAGCTGCTCGGCCAACTTCGGGAGCTGTACGGGCTATGGTGAATAGCCCGTACAGCAGCCCTTCGGTTCTACTGAACCGAAGGGCTCAGTCGGCCGGAGCTAGACGAAGGATCAGCCAGAGCTACGGCTGATTCTTTGGCTAGCTTTTTGAATAACCCCCTTAAATTGTGCACAATATCGTTTCCTTACTAACCACACAAAATAAGGCTTTAAGAAACATGTGATAACTAAAGTATTAAACTAATTTCCTATGATACTTGAAAATGTTACAGTATTTCAATTCTTTCCAAACAAAAGTGTGAAAGTTATAAAGAGTCTGGAAAACTCAATTGTTCCACAGTTTACTATACTTTCTCAGATATATTTGAAAGATATTCAAGCTTTCATAACTTCATCCTCATCAAAAAAACTCTTTAAATAAAAAAGTATATTAGTCTAAAGGAGAGACACATGTTTCTACAGTACACATTGTCTTTAAAAAAGATTTGAGTGTGGGGTGTGCACCAATTATGGGAATTCACTTTGAGAGGAACTAAGCAGGGCGTGGCATCTAAGAGAAGTACTTGGTGGACCCCATAAGCAAGGACACTTCTGGCTCTCTGTTATTCATCCTCTCCACTGCCTGGTAGGTAGCAAAAACAAGAGTTAGAGTATTCTCTGTGTTCCAAAGTGACCATGATGTTGGCTACCTGGGCTGTGGTGGCCATTTTAAAGGCAGCAGTCTCTTAATGATTGTTGAATGTCTGAGTGCTGAGTAATCTAACATTTAAACCCAGCTCTAGTGAAAAGTTTGTTTTAATCATTTTAAAAAGAGTGGAGAAAAGGTACAACCTATGTCAAATTTGAAATACAATCTGTAACCCCCCCCCCCCCAAAAGAAGGCTATCTTTCCCTTACTTTCTACATGATGGGTGGCAGAGAGAAGAGGAAGTGAGGGACACTCACTTCCAGCAGTAGAAAACAGTAAAAATATTGTTTTCAACAGAATGGAGAATGGGGTAAAAGACTTCTGTCTTGTTTATGTCCTAGTGGTGGACAAAGTCACCAAAAGGCTCCTGTGCAAAAGCACATTTTGAATCCCTCAGAACACTGTCCAAGAACAAACACTTGACCAAATCTAGTATAACCGGGTCCCAAAATTCCAGAAAGTATTTGTGCAGCTGCACAGTTTTTTTTACAGTCAGATGCACATAACTTTCATTGAACTCTGAAACTGCAAACACCTTCTTATATAAAAAATATATATCAAATAACTTACAGGAAGTCAAGAATGTTGGTAGTAGCTCTTTCAAAAATGTAACCTTTAAGTTATAATTTTTATTTTAAAGAACCCACCAACCCAAAAGGCAAGCTGCCTTATAATAATAATTAAATTATTATGTAAGTTTTCAGACAGTAATCACAACTGGTGATACAGTACTTTAATAAGGCCATTACTGTAGAGATATCTTTTTTGTACACAGCTGTCATGCTGTAATTCAGTAAAGGATATTGTAAGAGGTACTCGTACATTAAGAGATTATCACACAGTAAATCATTTTTGAGGAACCATCCAGAAATCTAAATATACAAGCAGCATACATAATCGCAACACAGAGCCTGTCTGGAGGCTTGGTAGAAGGTAGAAAACTCTTTCCTATTTCATTTTTCTGTGATACAACACTACAGAGCCAGTGGGATGACAGTATGAGGTGCAATGAAAAGCAGGTGTGCATGTCAGGTTCCAGTAGTCTGATCATTCTTGAGCAAACATTCACAACCGTGTCATGTCAGGTCAGGCCAAGCCAGGTTGCTGCAACATTGCTTTAGGTTTCCATAGACTTCTGAGGGCATCAAGTCAGAGTTTTTAGCTCATGGGAATGAAAAGGTGAAGGAAATGAGAAGTGTGGAAACAATAGCAATCAGGTATTTAAATCTAACTGATCAATGGTGGCCTGATAGTTGGCTGCCAGTGGTCACCTGCTGCACCCCTAGTCTAGTCACCTCAGATGATCATACTAGCAAAATAGCGCATCACTCTTAAAGCAGAACAATAGGCAAAAAGCTAAATATAAAGTTGAAATACATATATGCCAATTATTTCACAAAGGATTTGTAGTTCTGTGAAGCCTTTTCTGAGATCCACTCACGCCCCGTCAGGCAGCACAGCCATGCTCCTAACCTAACCATTCTCTACTGCAGTTACAACAATACAGCTCTCACATTCATAAAACCACATTTGAATTTTTAACAACCTTGGATCTATTAACTGAGGCATCCTCTTTTCTTTTGTTTCCTCTTTGCCCAGTTTATTTATAATCAATGTTTTCACAATTGTTTTTTCTTCCCAAATTGGTAATCTGGAGATCAGTTTTGGGTTATCTAGCATCCTTGGCACAGACCAGGATCATACATATGGGGACATCTTCCTTCACTGTCCAATTAGAAGCCAGGGGTAGGGAGTAGTGACTAAGGACTAATGGAGTCAAAGTTCCGCAGCCCTTTTTTCCTTCCATCAACTAATATATAGTCAAGTACTTTGTGTGTACATGGAGGATGCTTGCAATTCGAAGAGTAAGGTAGGACATATTTGTAGAGCTGGCATGTCAAACTGAGAGGAAATAGTGGACCCAATTCAATGGACTAAATCTTCAAGGAGCTGCATTATATCTGCTCATGGTCACAAATGTGTATTTCCAGAGATTTTTGTTAAATATAACAATTAGAAATGTTATCCCAGAGAGAGGGGATGAAATAAAAAAAATCAGGGTGGGGGATGAAGTTCCTATTTAAAGCAGAAGCCACACTGATGACTGTACCTTGTAGACCAGGACTTCAACTGCTAAACTGATGGCCATTCCCAGGGAGAACCATGCAAGGACGGGACTTGTATATATGTATATAAACATCCTAAAAGCTTAAACACGGTCCACCAAGTCATGTATATAAATTAGAGGGCCCATAAATCATGCAAAGTAACCAGTGAAGTACACAACTGCTAGTGCCTAAAGCTGGGTATACACTATCATATTTTTTTCATTCAACCTGTGGGCTGAAAGAAAAAAATATAATGGACTCCTCCATTCACGCTAAACAGCGTCAGAGTCTCCCACTGTGAGCTTTGTATTCTCAAAGCAGCGCTGGACTGTCAGAACACCCAAACGGTTGACTGACTGTGAGCACCATTCAGGTGCGAAATATCCAACATGTTTCTTTTGCAAACGTCTATTTAATGATCGACTTCTGTCAAGGGAGTAAGGTCACCAAGGGACCAAATGTTGGATAATCGTCCGAAATGTGGTCTGTGTGTATTCAATTTTAGTCTTGACACCCACCAAAGGGTTGGGTCTAAAAACCCAGTGCAGGCCTTGCATATGAAGCTGATTTCAGAGTAAGATGGTTGCATACTGGATTCTAGTACCAAACATAATTATAAATAAGGATATTGTTTTCGAATGTGAAGTTGTTAAATCTCTAAATGCACATGGGCATGGCAGCACCATGGAAGGTATGCTTTCCTTTTTAACTTGCACAAAATAGCTTGGTTATTTTAAAAAAATTATAATAGTGTTATGCTATATAGCTATTGTAGATATACAATTCCATAGTGCAATTCTTTAAAGCAGAATTCCAGACAACAACCATAACATCAGGATTTAAGTTATCGTCCCCACAGAGTCCTATCTAAAGCTGGCCATAACCCAGTAGAATTTCATTCAAAAAAACTTCAATTTCGGAATGTTCATCAGTTTTTCCTAATAGTTAATGGGTTCAAATCAACAACCATTTTTAACCGTAGTGACAGAAAAATAGAAGGAGGATGAATGAAATTCTAACAGTGAATGTGATTTTCATTCTGGAAACTCCATTCATTGCCAAATTGCATGTTAAAATCAAACTGAATTTTAAACAACATACGCTAGGTCTCTGATAGCATTATTGAATGTTCTGACAAGACTTTATATATGAATGTTAATACAAACATCTAATAGTGTTTTACTCCTATAGGTATCCTCCATGCACTCACTTTCCTCTGAAATCATACCCATGATACTCTCCCACTTTCTTTGTGATTATAAGAAAACAAGGGCTAATGATGTTCTGCTTCCTTAAGTAGGCTATACACGCTTCAAATTTTGAGCAGTTTTTAATGACCTGGCCAAAATTCGCTGCAAGGGTACCACTATTAGCTGATCAAAGGATCTAGAAGTCAATAAGCTTCCAGCTCCATTCAGCTATTCTGACAGTGGCCGGCGGCCACTGCCAGAGTATCAAGGGAACAGCGGAGTATTCCTCCATCAACGCTCATAAGCATTGATGGAGGTGTCTATTCTTTTTTTTGTCGTTCAGCGTTTTTGATGGATGAATGTTTCCATTTCCCTTGAGGTTTACGTTGACTCATTTATTAAAGAGGTAACATTTTTCTTACCAATATTTTGGTAATATATATTATAGGCACACTTTCCAATTTTTGCCTATTTTTAGCTTTAAACAAATATTGTCCTAGACAGTTTAGTGAATCAAATTTTTTCTTTATGTAAGGAAAAGAGCAGTTAGTGATCTTGGCATCTGACTCATGATCTGGGACAATGCTTTCACTTCTCACATAAGAGAAACTATGGACTTGTGGTTGAGGAAGGCTCCAAATTCACACACATGGCAGATGTAGGAGCTTAACTGCAAAATTCCAGAGGAAATTGACTCCCCAGACAGTACATCTGCTAGAAGACCACACCAGAGTTTCAAATTCTGCACCTCTGAAAATGGGGCTTGGACAAGGGCGTTATCTAGGAAGAACGCTTTAAGAGGATGAGCTGCAAGGTTACGTATGTTATTTACCTAGGTCAGAAGGGCTGAGAAAATGATTTGAAATACTTAGAAAAAAAGAGAACATGAGAAATACTATGAGACTTATTTAAGAAGGTGCTGTAAAGAGCCTTTGCGAAGTGCAGCAATCTATAGCAATGTTCACTGTATATATTGTGTTTCCCCGAAAATAAGACACTGTCTTATATTTTTTTACCCTAAAAAACACTCTAGGTCTTATTTTCAGGGGATGTCTTATTTTTATTTTTTTTGGTATGGTAAGAATGAGATCAATACTGTTGCTCTTTCTTTTCCTACTGGTCAGTATCGGTAATGCTGATCCCTTTCTTTCACTTTCACAGGCGGAGTGCATCTGTTATCACTCCGCCTGTCACAGTAACTAGCGCTATAGAGGAAGCATCTGATAATGTGGCTCTGCTCCCTCCGCCACTACAGCCTTGCTTTCTACAGCACCGGTTTCCTTTGCCATCAGGGACATCGGTACCAGCGGTGCAGCAGTGGGGACATCAGACAGTGGACAGCACGGTAAAGTACAGTACCATTTACCGGTATACAGTACAGTAAAGTACCATTACATTAAGCAGTGCCTTCAGGGGGACAGCAGTTGGTGAAGTATGGTACTGGAGTGCTCCCTGTCACTGCGCTGGCCGGAGGGAGTCCCCTGTCATCCCCTTAATACAGTATGTCCCTGCAGGCTGATACCATCTCACTTGCTCTTCAAGTTCCCCCTCACATGCTACCACCAAACTAGGTCTTATTTTCGGGCTAGGTCTTATTTTGGGGGAAACCGGGTATATGCACATGTTGCACCTTTATGTTGTCACAATGTTGCCCTGAGGAAGGGACCCTGCGTAGCCCTGAATTGTTGGCTTGTACGACTCATCTGACGGGTTAATAAAGTATCAAACGAGATATCCACATCTTTGGATTTTGTGCTGGCGATCCATTCATCCATTCTTGAGTACACATGGCCCCATTGTGTTATCATTTCGAGCACCACATCTTATAAACTTCTGGTCTATAAGCGCCGTATGGAGTGCAGGTGACACACTACAACACACTTGATCAAGTCAGACATTTTGTTGTCCGCTGATGATGTCTTGTGCTGTCTCTGCTGACTGTTAATAGTTACTATTGGTCCCCGCTCTGTCTGAGGTCTACAGAACCCTGCCCATCTATGTTACAGAGAAGAAAAGATTGGTATATGTCTGTAGCCTTGTCTTGTTCCTAATACAGTAAAACAAGTGTTTTCACCCTAGGACAAGAAGTTTGTTATTGGCAAAAATCACCTGGTAAAACTAAAGGAAAAAGCATTGGGTAAGCACCCACCACATATAAACAGTGGTAATCTGCAATCTGTAACATTTTTGTTTTAGGGTTTAGACAAACAGTATATTGATTTATTTATTACAGGCATTTGTATAGCACTGGCAATTTACATACTTGCTCATTCACATCAGTCCCTGCACTCAAGGAGCTTACAATCTAAGGCACCTATCTCACAAACACACTAGGACCAATTTTAAAAAGGAACCAATTAACCTTCCAGCATGTTTTTGGAGTGTGGGAGGAAACCAATGCAAGCACAAGGAGAACATGCAAACTCCTTGCAGATAGTGTCATGACCAGAATATGAACCGGGCACCCTCAGTGCTGCAAGGCGGAAGTGCTAACCACTACGCCACTGGGAAAATATACTACACAGTCATACATTTATATTGTACTGCTTTTACTTTCACTCCAGCATTAATCATCTACTACTACTTGTAATGATAGATACATGAATCCTATGGGTAAATTCATAAAAAATGGTCTAAACCAGCCACAATTGCCCCCCTGGATTAGATCACATTCCCTGGGCATGTGCCAGCATTCAGCCCTGTCTTCACTGGGGGTAATACGGAAAACAGCAGCGCTCAGTCCAGGGGAGGAAATCTGGCCTAAGGATATTGGGATTGTAGGCTGCATTGAACAATGAAGCAATGGTGCCAGTCAATGAATGACTCACATTTACCATTAAAGAAAGAAAAATCAAGATACTGGAGAACATTGGTGACTATGTCCCACTCAGGTTAAAGCAAAATGGGCTTCAGATATGCAACAAATCTTTTGTTAGCAGAAAAGCATCAATCAGTCATTCCCACTTAACTAATCTGACCCTTAGCCAGTCATTCCCACTTATTCAATATGACCTTTAGCCAGTGAGCATGTAGGTCTAGTGTTTCCAAGCTCAAACCCACCAACAATGACAGCGAATGCGCTTCATAAATGCAACAAATCTTTTTTATGGAAGGAAAAGGAGTATATTAGTAATTTCCACTTAATCGATACGATCCTTGGCCAGTGAGCATGTAGGTGTAACGTTTCCAAGCCTAAACCCCTCCAACACTGACAGCAAATGTTCTTCATAAATGCAACAAATCTTTTGATGGCAGAAAAGTGTCAATAAGTCATTCCCACTCAATTAATATGACCATTATCCAGTCATTCCCATTTAATCAATATGACCCTTGGGGTCAATTTACACCAGATGCTGCGCTAATCGCACCAGCAGATCACACTGTGTACTTTTTTTTGTCAGAACTTTACATGTCACAAGTGACATTTCATTCAGTTCTACGCACACAGCGGGGTGTGAGGCGATGATACCTCGTTGCATCCTGATGGTTTGAAAAAAAGTAAGGCATTCTACAATAGATTACATCACACTCAGGTAAATGACAAGGACTATAAACCTATCGCTGTGAGGGTCAACCTTTCTAACCAACAGCGAGGTGCTGTAGGTAGGAAGGAGCAAGTCTTTAACCTGTATGGACCAAGCACAAGTTCACTTAAAACGGTTGGTGACAGTGTTATATGTTTAAAGACACAACAGGTTTACTTTTCAGGCACTTTTGAATGTCTCAAAGAAAGTAAATCCTGTGAAGTCTACCCATTCAGGATCTCAACAATCAGTTATTTCTCCTGTATCAAAAAGCAGCTTCGATGCTATTGTAAATCACAGGAAACAATTATTTTTGTTGTGCCCTGGCATTGATCTGTGCAGATCAATGCAGCTCAAATGAACCAGTGTGAATAAGCCCTAAAGATATTAGATAACCTAAACCTTTGTATTGAAAATGTAATAACTAGCCGAACAATGAACTAAATCTAGTATCTGATTTAAAAAAAAGAATTCAGAGAATTGACAACGTGTGGATTTTTTCCATAGAATGTTAGAGTGTGTATGATATTGATATCTGCACAAATATGTAGACTACCTTACTTGGGAGTATAGAATTAGATTATTTTCCCAGAATGGGTTTATCAGAGATCAGAGGTATGTTTAACTTTTCCCAGCTTAAATCCCGCAAATATAGCAAAGAAAAAATTCATATCTCTAGTTATGACAGCTCTGAATGCTGCAAATCAAAGAGGGTGAACATAAAACACCTGACCCTTTAATAAAGCAAGCCAAGAAGATGTGGCAACAGAAAAGCTGTAGGAACAGAAGCAGAACTTGTGTCTGTCTATCTAAGAAACTATAACCTACAAACTATAGTCTATATGGGCTCATTCACACAGGCTGTCTCCTGGGAGGGACATCCTGCTCCGGGGAGGGACAGGTGCGGTGTGAAATTGTATGCAGCCACCGGTACATCCCAATGGGAGGATGCGGCTGTACGCAATCCAAACCTGCAAATCTGTACAGGTCTGGGTGCCCGCACTTGGACAAAGACAGTCTGTGTGGACACCCATACTTTCACAGATATGCATGTTCGGGTCAGCATGTAGCCGCATCCTCCCATTGGGATGTACAGGCGGCAGCACGCAATTACATGCTGCACCTGTCTCTCCCGGGAGCAGATTTCTGTATGGTTTTTTTTGTTTCAATACAATTTTATTACATTTTCATCAATTAACAACAAACTACAAAACCACAATCCGTACGGATGTGCACCCCTGTGTGAATACGCATTAAGAGCACAAACTTTACCATCGGGATGCCAAGTTTACTGCTACTTGGAGTGTCTGGTTGCATTTCTGTACAACTGAGAGCTTTAATAGTCTTATGACTGTATAATTCAAGGCCTCGGTGATGGAACGCATTTCTGAGTACCCCGGACTCGAGGTTGAACCATAACCCCCCCCTCCCCTCCCTCCCTCTTCCTTCTTCATTCTTTAAACCTCTACCTCTCTTTCCTCCCCTTCTGACAGGGGAATGGAAGTTCCCACCAGGTGGGAACAGGCAGGAGCAGTGAAGATCACTATCAATGGCCCAGTGTCCTCTTTGGCTTACTGACTAGCTCATTAATGCATAATATGAACGTTATGTGATGTTGTGGTGCCTCAATATTATTGTACTGAAGTGCCTTGGGAGAGACGGTGGCGGCCACGTCCTTTTTGCACTAGATGTACAGGTATATGCTCTATGTCCTTTATGTCCTTCTGTATTGTACTGTCTTGTTTACTGTAATTTACAAAATTCCTCAACATTAACATATTCTTTGAAGAGCCCAAACTTTTTTTTTGCTTTGGATAGAGTTGTGAAAAGTTTGAACCTCTGTGAATTTTTTGTTATTGCTGCCTGTGTCGTGGTTAGGGAGATTTACTCTCTCTATTTATCCAGACAAGCACTGTGATTGGAGACCTTACGATAATGACACTTGTTCTAGTGACAAATGTCTAAAGCTGGCCATACACTGCTCAAATTTTGTCCGAGTCCTGCTGATTCAGCCAAAATTCTGCAGTGTATAGCTGTTGGCACCCCTATCTCAGGCATACACTGGAAGGCTTGCCTCTTTGGTCAGCCCAGGGACACAAACCTTATGTTAGACTCTATACCAGGGCACCAGTGTATATGCACTACAGTAAAGGTGTCTGAAATACATTTGGCTCAGAACAGAACATTGGGTGCTTTACTGATGAAATCACTGCAACATGGGTCAGGTCTGCATGTGAGGTCTGTATGAAAATTTATTTTTATCATGGGGGTCGCTGCTGTATTTCTAGTCTAAAAATACACTTCCCCTTTCGTTCGGTTGTTATTCTATTGTTATTCGATAGATAGATAGATAGATAGATAGATAGACAGACAGACAGACAGACAGACAGACAGACAGACAGATAGATAGATAGATAGATAGATAGATAGATAGATAGAGTACAGTTCTTAAAGTATATGTCAAACAAATAAATTCTTTCTTAAATTTGGATAGAAAATAATGAAACCCCTGTGACCAACTGGGGACATTTTTCTTCACTTCCTGTTCTGCAGACTCAACAGAAAGTAAGGTAAAATGTCTCCAAAGCTAGGGAAATCCCCTTCGTGGAATCCCCCTGCGGGGCTGTTGTAGTTTGACTGTGGCGTTTGTATAGCTGTCAGAATACCCCAACAGTGACTGCATCTTTAGATAAAAGAATCTGCGCTCTTGGAAAGATAAGGCTAAAAAGTTAGAATACTAATCCTAAAGCTGCTATGAATTGGTAAAATATGATGTGCAAGTGATAACACAGCGCTAAAGGTGGATTCCGTAAGAAAGTAGGTGTAAAATATAAATTAATATATTGCCTTGTTCTGAAGGTATATATATATCCACCAAACTGGGGGACTAGTTACCTCCTCAAGGTGTATATATGTGTATATACATATAAGTGAATAACGTCCCAATTAAAAAATATCAAAAACAACTATGTATAAATCAAGTGATAACAAAGTGTCTAAACCTCATTTGTGTTGATAAATCTGAGCATAGACTTCTACGTGGATACAATGCAACACAATGTGAAAAAATGTTAACAATAAAAATATCTCATAAGTGAATGGTAAAAAAGTGATAAATCCTCAAACCTTTGAGTCAAACCGTTAATAAATTAAAATTAACGAAAACCTGTTGTACAGATAAGGTGCAAATAGTTCCTCCAAACTTCTGATTTGTGATGTAATTTGACAGATGACAATTAATTGCAAAGTGAGAGACTAATATAGATATGAAATAAATTAGATCTAAAGTACTCAATAAGACAAACTGAATGTGCAAACTAAATAAATAAAAAATATATATAAAAATCAATTGGGTCCAAGCAAACGAAAATAAATATAAAGTCCTTAAAAGTTCGATCTTCCAATCAACCGTCCCCCAGGTAATCAGTACTCACCAGAATCAGTGAGTATATGTAATATAATCACTCAGGAGCAGAAGGCACATACTGGGTTCCCAACATAGGTCTTCTATTCTGGTGAGTACTGATTACCTGTACTGATTACAGCAGTTGGAGACTGATCTGTCCCTTGTGATCTTGTACTGGGCAGGAAGTTCAGGAAAGCAGAGCTTAGAGAACCACCTGTTCAGAAACATGACGACTGTAAGTGCTTAGGCAAAAATGTTAAGAAATGTATATTTGTTTGATCTGGATTCATTACTGAAAACATATTTGAGAGTTTAACACTACTTTAACACTGCTGGTCATCAATGGTTTCCTGAATCGTTAGGGCCCAGTCACACCATCAGTGCGTTTGGCCTTGGGAACGCAATGGAACACAAACCGGCCGGCTCAGTTTTTTGGGGGTCGGAGGGAGCATGGCGGTGCGATCGCCGGCACCTGAACGTGTGGCATGTTTGCAGCATTTTTTGCAGATCGCACTGGACCGGAACACAGGCACTAATGTGGGTGTGGCTGCCGTGCCATTCATTTCAATGCACCGCCACGCTCCCCTCCCGCCCCCCCCAAAAAAAATTAGCTGGCCGGGTTGCGTTCCAGAGGCCGAACGCACTGGAACGCACTCCTAATGGTTTGACAGGGCCCTTAGGGCGTACAGAATCAACAGCAGAAACATGTCTGTAGCATGCTAGCAATACACAGTACTGATTCTTATATACGCTGTCCTGCAACAAGCTAAGGATTATTGGCTTGAAATAGCTAAAACAGGAGTTGAACTTACAGAAGTGTACAGTATCAAAAATGTGCTATTGTTGGCAAGGCGTGAGAGTGTAAATGCCATCTCGTGGACATATTTTACATACTGTGTAATAGCATAACCTGACAAGCAGAAAGGAGCAGTGGAGTAATTGGAAATAATACATAAAGCTTTGGAAAAGCATGGACGTCTGATATAACCGTTATAGTAAAACCTGAGCTAACAAAGGGGTCACTACGGTGCTAAAAAACACCAGACCTTTAATTACAGAGTATATTGATACAAAGCAGACACAAGCAGCCAAGAAATCTTACACTGTATTAAGCAGCCACAGAAGCGGAGTGGGAGCCAAGCACAGCTTTCATTGCCTCCAGGCCTTATCTTTCTGAGCGCAGTGTTAATTTACTGTGTGCTGGAGCAAAGTTAACTTTTATTGTCTGACAAGGTTTGTAATCCAACAGGACATTCACCACTGCTTAAAACACTGGAAACCTAGTAAATTATAGTTGTACAGCTGATACCTTGAAAACACAAAATGTAGATTCCCCAATGACTAGAGACTGTAGGTGAATTCTTTCCCTGCCAAGTCTATTCAGATTAAATGCATTTCTATTGTGTAGGCTTAGTGAACTACATTAGATCAACTTAACTTTACAGTTATAGGGTATCTATAGTCAAAAACTGTAAAGAAATCTGTATTTCTATATTGAATTTACATAAGTTCTACCTCACTCCTAATAACAATATCAATCTAGAAGTTTGTAAACTTACTTATTGAAGATGCCCATAGGATGTACTACCTCAATGCGCTGACACGCACTGATTTTCACTCAGCCCTGTGAATATGCACTTCCTTGTGTCGACGCTCTAGCTAAGCCTGCCATCTATACTACAACTCAACGTCTGAACAATGTAACATCATCACTGCTTGCAGGAGGCAATGCACGATGGGATATGTAGTCTTGTAAAATTTAGATAGCATCACATCAAGCAGCAGAGCAAGAGATGATCAATGCGCTGACACGCACTGATTTTCGCTCAGCCCTGTGAATATGCACTTCCTTGTGTCGACGCTCTAGCTAAGCCTGCCATCTATACTACAACTCAACGTCTGAACAATGTAACATCATCACTGCTTGCAGGAGGCAATGCACGATGGGATATGTAGTCTTGTAAAATTTAGATAGCATCACATCAAGCAGCAGAGCAAGAGATGAAAAGCATCCTGGGAATCCAGGAAGTTGGTGAAAGTGATGGGCAGATGGAAGGTAGCACTCACTACAGAAAAGGGATTTATTTCAAGTAAACTTTGATTGCATTACAACAAACAACTCTAGTATGTATTCTTATTACAATGCTGATGTTATAACAGGTTAGTATATGCTGCAACTTTAGAACTCCTTTAAGCATAATGGGGGGAATTTATCATAGCAATTGTGCAGCAAGTGTTTAAACTTGCATATGATGATAACAGCAATCAAGTGTTCAAGTTCCAATTGCCTACATGTGGCAGCGCCATCCGCAGTCATTTTGAGCACCCGTCTGCATATTATGGGAATCCCAGGAGGGAGTGTGGCAAGGTTTCTTTTTTCCTGAACTTGCATATGGTCACCTGGGATATATTTGCGCCAGATTTATGTTGCTAATGTAATGTGGTTCATAAATTAGGTTAAATAGACTCCAGGGACAAAGACTCGTAACTCCAGGCAAAAAGCCTAACTGTCGCTTCTTGTAGAGGTGGTCATGGGGACTTCTTAAGTTGCGATTGTTTTGTTAAGTGATGCTCCAGTTTCAGACAACCGCAGGACGAGTGCAGATGAAAACGTGCAAAACGTGCAAAACACGCGCAATCGGAAAAATAGTGCAAGCTCTGGTCAAAACAGGTGCACATGTTAAAAGGAGCGGCTAAACATATTTGCACATACAAACAAAATGATCTAAAAGGCTAAAACTGTCGCAATTGCTTTGACAAATC
>NW_017307440.1:429115-442116 GCF_000935625.1 Nanorana parkeri | reverse complement strand
GAAAACACAAAATGTAGATTCCCCAATGACTAGAGACTGTAGGTGAATTCTTTCCCTGCCAAGTCTATTCAGATTAAATGCATTTCTATTGTGTAGGCTTAGTGAACTACATTAGATCAACTTAACTTTACAGTTATAGGGTATCTATAGTCAAAAACTGTAAAGAAATCTGTATTTCTATATTGAATTTACATAAGTTCTACCTCACTCCTAATAACAATATCAATCTAGAAGTTTGTAAACTTACTTATTGAAGATGCCCATAGGATGTACTACCTCAATGCGCTGACACGCACTGATTTTCACTCAGCCCTGTGAATATGCACTTCCTTGTGTCGACGCTCTAGCTAAGCCTGCCATCTATACTACAACTCAACGTCTGAACAATGTAACATCATCACTGCTTGCAGGAGGCAATGCACCATGGGATATGTAGTCTTGTAAAATTTAGATAGCATCACATCAAGCAGCAGAGCAAGAGATAAAAAGCATCCTGGGAATCCAGGAAGTTGGTGAAAGTGATGGACAGATGGAAGGTAGCACTCACTACAGAAAAGGGATTTATTTCAAGTAAACTTTGATTGCATTACAACAAACAACTCTAGTATGTATTCTTATTACAATGCTGATGTTATAACAGGTTAGTATATGCTGCAACTTTAGAACTCCTTTAAGCATAATGGGGGGAATTTATCATAGCAATTGTGCAGCAAGTGTTTAAACTTGCATATGATGATAACAGCAATCAAGTGTTCAAGTTCCAATTGTCTACATGTGGCAGCGCCATCCGCAGTCATTTTGAGCACCCGTCTGCATATTATGGGAATCCCAGGAGGGAGTGTGGCAAGGTTTCTTTTTTCCTGAACTTGCATATGGTCACCTGGGATATATTTGCGCCAGATTTATGTTGCTAATGTAATGTGGTTCATAAATTAGGTTAAATAGACTCCAGGGACAAAGACTCGTAACTCCAGGCAAAAAGCCTAACTGTCGCTTCTTGTAGAGGTGGTCATGGGGACTTCTTAAGTTGCGATTGTTTTGTTAAGTGATGCTCCAGTTTCAGACAACCGCAGGACGAGTGCAGATGAAAACGTGCAAAACGTGCAAAACACGCGCAATCGGAAAAATAGTGCAAGCTCTGGTCAAAACAGGTGCACATGTTAAAAGGAGCGGCTAAACATATTTGCACATACAAACAAAATGATCTAAAAGGCTAAAACTGTCGCTATTGCTGTGACAAATCCCCCCCCCCCCTCCATGTTGTAATATCCAAAACTAAGCACCAGAACATAAAAAATACTAGATAATGCAAGTTAGCTGGCCATTTAAATGCACGTCACATGTTACTGCCTTCACATAGTATATAGAATATATAGCCACATTGAATGTACAGTTTTTACAGTGATATTTTTTAGAAATGTAGATCAGCTTGATGTGACGGATAATACTATGGTGTGTTAACATTTTAAAAATGTTGGTTCTATGTATAGTTTTTATGTAAAGGCTGCCATATTCTATACTATACTATACTCGTTATACTATATACTCAAGCTCTATTTTCTGTTTTGCAGTGTTACACTGTGGTTGTATTTTAGTGCTCCTCCACATGATGCAAGATAATAAACTAAGATTTTTATTCAAAACAGGGAGATTGCCTGATATCTTAACAGTTGTTAAACAGGATAGTTGAGTGATGCTGAGCTAAATGCACAGCTCCCTCTAGTGGCTAATCAGCAGTAGGCTCAATTTATAAAAGGAGAACTATGAGATGACTGAATTACACTCATCCCCATAGTTGGAGCCAATGTGTAACATTGCAACTGTCACAGGTCGGCTCTGTTGATCGGGAAGTAAGCGAAAACATACCGCTGATCCGCTCACTTCCAGATCATCTCCCTGCAGAGAGCAGTGACTGCTAGTCACCGCTCCCCACAGGGATTCCCCTCCTCCCCTCTCCAATCCTCCAGCGCTGACTGAAGGGACGGATGGGGAGGGGGCGGGCATAGTTTGCTCTGCCACTAGATAGGCAGAGCCCACTGTCAATCAGCCAGCTTGGTGGATCTCGATAGTATTGTCGGGGATCCGTCCCGGCTGCAGCATTCTCAGCATATAGTGGGCAATAGCCCATTATATCCTGGGTTTTGGGTCATGGAACGGCACAGTATATGTCCTACCGTGACCCTAAAGAGGACTGTGGGGAAAAAAATGTTGCCCCATAGTTCTCCTTTAAAGTAGTTTTAAAATCTCAAACTTTTGTTTCAGTTATGAACCCAGATAAAACAAATATACATTGTCCAGCATAGTATTTTTTAAATTGTTGGCCAAGCAATTACAGTCATCATGTTTCTATGCTAGCGGCTCTAACAATCTCAGCTGAGCTTCCTTGAACTTCCTGTCTAGTATTAGCACACAAGGTACAACATAGTCTCCAGCAGCTGTCCATCTACTAACCTGGAGAAGGGAGAAAGGAGTAGGGAAGATCATGAGCAGGGAGCAACTTGCCCTGCTGTGCCTGTGTGCTTGTGGAGACATACACAGCTTACTAGCACACACAAGGGTGGCTACATAGGACCCTTGCAAGGGATAGGAGCCACCTAAAACAGGATCTCAGGGCCGGTGCTCAGTTGACTAGCTCATTCTGCAGGAAAATAAATAATTTAAACATCAAGGAGCATCATCCATTGTAAGTGCTTCAATCAGCGTTTGAAATATCCTAGAACCTTTTGACTTTAATATCATGTTAAGCTTTACAGAAGGATAAAAATCCAAATTTTTGGCCATGTGACTGTATTTTAAAAATTTAATTGGCTGAAAATAACGATTATTTCTTTGAAAATGAGCCTCCTTATCCTGGTGACTTTTAAATGTGAATTGAGCCAAATGTCTGTATTTAGCACATTAACAAACACATGATAGAGTAAGCATTTAAAAATGTGAAAGTGTGATCAAAAAAATGGACTCACTGTAAAATCCTCTTCTTTGAGTCAATTGAGGGACACAGGTGCCACATTTATGGTCAGGCTCTAATTATTGCATTGCTACAAAACTGAGGCATACTGGTAGTAGGGGGAGGGGGGGCTATCCTGGGCTGGCCTACTGGTTTTTTGTTTGCCAGTGTCCAATCCTACTGTAGCCAGCCGTGTAACCTAAAGATGGAAGACTATCTGTGTCCCTCACTGGACTTCAAACAAAGGATTTTTTTGTTCAGTACACAAATACAATTTATTGTATCGTTCATTGAGGGACACAGGAAGGTTTTCACCTTCAGGAAATCCAAAAGCAGTTCAACTGAGGGGTGGGCAGTACAGCTAACAAACACTAACAGGCACAAGAAAAGTGAACAGAGAGCAAGAGAAATGGAGACTGTCTGCTGCTCAAGGAGCTGCTTGAGGGACCTTATGCTTGAAACTGACTTCAGATGAGGTCACAAAGTCCACCTGGCAAAACGTAGAGAGCGCATGAAAAGATGACCAGATGGCAGCCTCCAAAATCTGGTAAACAGTTGCTTGATGCCAAAAAGCCCAAGTAGCACTCAGAGATCCAGTAGAGTGCACCTTGCCAACAAACAGTGGAAACTGACCCTTTAGACCATACGCTTGGATTGCCTGAGCCACCTAGGGATGGCGGAACAAAAAGATCCTTAAGGGGTCCATCCCGGATTGAACAAAGGAAATCTGTCTTCCTGAAAAAAGGCCAAGCTACATCCAGACAATGGAGGAAAATTTCCTTTTGGTAAACTGAATCCAGACAGATATCACCTTTTGGGTGAGAGTAGAGAGAGGAATGTCTTTAATGGGTTCATCCCATGGACCCCATGGGGGACGAACAAGGGGAGCTACATGGAAGCCTCCCTGTACAAGAGGAGAGAGGCCAATGGTCTCTAAAGCAGAAAAGAAATGGCAGAAACCTGGCCTTTGATAGTGCTGGCCCAGGCCCAGATGTAGGAAGGAGGATGTTTCAGGGAAGGAAAGGGAAAAGACTTTGCAGTCTGTTCCCTATACAACTTACACTTGATCCAGAGAGATATTGACTTCCCTTAAAGTCTATGCAGATGAAACATTTCTTACATGCAGATTGTGCAGCATAGCACTTTATCTCAAGCATGTGTACTGGTGGCAGACCCATGTGAGAGATTAGACGGGAAACTTGCAGTCAGTCACAATTGAAGTTTAAAGCTACAGACATTTTATCCACACATTCTATAATGAGGAAATCAACGTCAGCAGTCGCCAGATCTTATTTAATGGATTTTAACCACTCACCCATAGTGTGGCAAAATAAAGTCACAGTCCCGATGGGGTGAAAGGCAGGGCCCCCTAGCAAGAACAAAGATCTAGAGAGCACTTCCAAATATTTATCGGTTAGGTCTTTAAAGACAGGTGCATCTTTCACCGGTATGCCAGTCACCTTGTTAAGGGGGAACACTGCCAGATCCACAGTGGGAAAAGACTACTTATAAACAAAATCCTCTTCGAAAGGCTAATATGTGCTTGAGGGGGGGCAAACAGTTTGTCAGGGTGCTTCCAATCTCTGTAGATTAGCTGGAAAAAGCAGGTGCAACGGAAAAGTCTTTGTGGTCTTTGGAGCTTTTAAGGGCCCAAGACTGGAAACAACACTGGTATAAGAGTAATCAGTTTCAGAGTGGTGCACATTGCATCATTAAAAGCCAGAAAGGACTCTTTCAATTTGTTAGTGATAGCAATAGCCTGTGATTCCTCAGGGGCAAGATCATCAGTCAAAGACGGCAGTGAATGAGAATTAGACAGAGAATCTGCAGGGGAAGGTGCGGGAGCAGACTTGTGGCCTCTGCTATCAGAGTCAACAAATAACTGGGTGATTTGGGCCATAAAGTCGTGGATGACAATGCAATTCAAAAAGGTTATTATCCAAAATGTAATTGATCCTAGAAACACAACTGCAATTTACAAATGGCACAAGAACAACCTACACAAAGCAAATCAGAGCTCATAACCTAATTTTAATGTCTTCACTATCTGTCCTGGAATTTGGAAATCTTTGGCTTTTGACCTTGTTTATTAACAGGGCTATTCACCAAAGGCAGGAGAAGGGAACAATCTAGGCCAAAATAGCTGATTTGGAAAAATTCTCCAATCCTGCTCACTTTCCAGTTCAGCTATGTTGTCATAGATTGTTCCCTTCTCCTGGCTTCTCCAAACTCTTCACCCTTTTGTGAATAACCCTGTAAGATTTTTCACAAAAGTAATCTGAGAACTGTAATAATAACAAAGAAAAAAATCATCAAAACTCTCTTGTTAATAATGTAGAATTGTAATAATGTTTGTTTATGATGTCAGCCTACCTGCAATCCATAGGAAAAAGAGACATTGTAACAGACATGTTATTGCATATTGAATGTGTTCATTATAATGCATTGTAAACAAACCACAAGACTATAGAGGAGATCAGAAATCTAGTGATCTTAAGGAAACCTTACACTTGTATACTCAACCAATTAAAGTTAAGCACAGCAGCCTGGGAAAAAAAGAGGGAAATGGAGAAATATAAAAAATTATGTATTTTCAGTATTCTGGTTTTCAGTCCACATAAGGTCTGGTGTCTCAAGCAAGGATGCTCAAAAGCCCATTTATCAACTCTGAAGGAATGTTCAGTCTGTTACACAGGACTCTGCTACTATCTATGGTAGGTAAATACATATCTGGAGAAGTACAATCCATGACAGGAAGTGTGATATGCCATCTAGTAGTGCAAACAAAAAATAACAGAATGAAAAATGTATGTGAAAACAGTATAGATGCTGCTTTATAATACAGTTAGAACATTAGGAGGAATGAATGGGCCCCCCCAGCCTTGAAACAATGATTCCAGTAGCAGGACTTCGGGTCTGTTTTTGGGGAAGAGGATCCTTGTGTAGTGTGGTGAGTATCTAAAGGTGTTATGTTTATATAAGGGAGGGTTAGTATTAGGATTACAGGAAGGTTAGTGGGAGGGTTACTGGGAGCAGTTAGTATTAGGTTTACATGGATGGTTGGTGTGAGAGTTACAAGGAGGGCTTAGGATAGGGCAAAGCTTTCTGTAACAGCAACTCTGCTCTGAAATCTACCAGCACCATTTTTCTGCCCATGGTGAACCTCATGGACTCATGGACCACCATGTGTCTCTTCTAGTTACACACTATGTACACAATGCTGCATTTCAGGTAATGCTTGTTCTACCTGTACTCACCATAGCCTAACAAATGTGTGTATGATTAACTGGAGTTACCTTTACTTCATTCATTTAATTCATTGACTTTAGGAATATTTTGCATCAATGTGTACATCATCATGAAGCCACCAACCTCAAAGTTGGTTGTCTGTTTTTGAAGCTTTAAGGTTTCTACCTGAAAAATACTCTGATTATGAGTGAATGCTGGTAGAGTAGAGTCTCTACATTAGAAAGGGAACATTAACAGAAGGCAGTACCTTTATCATAGTTTCCGTATCTAAAACAACAAAATGCCAACAGTAACAGCAGCATATGATAGGTAAACCTGTCAGCTCAGGTGACAAGAACCAACCTCTGTTGTCTCCAACAGATAGAAGAAACCCATGGGCATCTACTGAGATAAAGGTTTTGGGTGAACCTGCTGCCAAAAATAAAAAATAAAAAAACATTTGGTTCTACACACCTAGCTCATATTTCATTTTTTATCAAACACAAGAAAGGCCAATCAGGGATGTCTGTTTACCATTGGAGTGGCAATATTTAAAGTTCACAGAACATCAATAACACATGCGTGGGTAAATGAGGGATTTGTTACAGTAGCTGGAATCTCATTTAACATCCATGCAATGCAAGAGCTTCCAGTAGATATTGTAGCAAATTTCCTTTGTATTATTCTTTTGTGGGCGATTTCCAGTGCTGTGGTGCCCCAAAGCTAAATATTTCTACGGTTTTTCTTTATTGTCAACGGCTGGTTATTATAAAAGGAAAGCTCTATAGAAATGTAAATTCTAATAAAAGCCAGAAGTTTGACCAAATATTCTGCCAGAGCTCCAAAGATCGGTTTAGAAAAATCACAAGAGTTTATACAAGAAATGAAAGGACAGCCTGATAACATCAAAAGGGAAACATTGTTTTTGTTTTTTCCAAGATCCTTTTATTTAAGACAGTGCCAGTAAATATTCTGTATTATAAAACAGTACATGCTGAGGTTGTAATTGTGTAAGATTGGGCACTATAGTAAATCTGCGTGATATTAATATTTTGATTGAATGGGGTGGCTTTTAATGTGATTGCTAAATAATTATTTAGGTGGGACTATTTCTTGAGTAAGGATTCACCCAGTGCAATCACTAGCCCCACCTAGAAGGAGGATCTAAAACCAGTTCCATTTCCCACATGAAGGTATTTAGAAGGCTAGAATCCATATTGCCAATACTAGCTCTTCAGATTCCATGTATCATTTTTGCATTGCAGGTTCAAGAAAGAAAGGAAAAAGGTGGTGTGCTGCTATGGGCACAAAAGATAATATTATGGCTTTATTAAAAAGTAGAGAAAGAGAAAGAAGAGAGGGTGAACATTTAGACCAAGATAACATGACTGAGTAAGCCGCCTCAACCTCCTACCAAAGTTGCTATAGGCACCATACATAATTTATGTTCTTGAAGTGTTTATATAGTCAAAACCTTTTTTTAGTTTTGGATTGTGTAGGGTAGGGTGAAACCCTATAATAGGCTATATTTGTTGTCTGTGTACTGCTAGACAGATTCCCCTTCACTTCCTCCCCTGGAGACACAACAGGAAACGAGACAAAATCTCGCCAAAGTGAGGGGAATTCCAATATAGACAGTACTAGTCACCAGAACATTTTCGCTATTGGATGAGTAACCTTCACTTCTTGCTCTGATAAAAACTCTTTTGAATTAGTTTCAATGGTCACCAGGAGAAAGTCAATCTACTCAGCGGGGACAGAGAGAGCAATAGATCTGCTTTTGCATACACTTAAACTATATATTCTGAGAATGCCCTGAGAAACGGTGGAAATATGACTTTAATGCCAGACACATTGATATTGGCCACACCAGCTGAGCACATGTTTCATTTATCTGTAGAGACGAGGGAATGATCACTTTAACCAACAAAATTTCAAGTGATTTCATATATCCATTATAACTCTATATGGCCTTTCTATGATAAGCGATTCATCAGTTGGTTATAACATATACAAATATTAGCTTAGACTAATTCACGATGCCCTTTATTCTACTGCAGTAGAAAATATTAAGATAATTCATTTAAAATGAAATTTATATATTGAATGCCTAGGAATATGATGGCATAGCACAGGATGTATATCGCTTCTGCTGGAAACATCTTTGCAAACGACGAAGAGTCTTCTATGGATATTGAACTGGCTGAGCATGCTGGGAATGTTTTGCTTGGTTCACATTTTAACCTTGTTTTTAGTTCTCTCCCCTGACATAGTACTCATTTTTACCACTATTTTACACACCTTGGGTAGAAAAAAGAAAAATGCTCATTTAGGGGGACCGGGAAATCCTTTAGAAGATAGGTATAGTACAGGTACATAGCCACTTGTTAATTCTCATTTGCCAGCCAAAACATTACCAGTAAAAAAAGGCAATGATATTTTGTTGAGATTGAAGATTTACTGCTGTGCTATAACCCTGTGCGAGACAAACAGGACAGACAAACACATTTACTAACTATGCCAAAGACAACTACACACAGCTTGGCCATGTACTTTGAAGATTCATGGCTTCACAGCTGTAAACGCGTAATAAAGGACAATGACAAATGACAAAATTACAGATCTACTTTTGTAAGTAAGAATCAAATAACAAGTTCAACCAAGAGCAATCTGTAAGCCGCTACCAAAAAGTCAAAGAACAATGATAAAAATGACATTCCCAGAAGATAGCACCATTGTGTAAGATTAGATAAAAGAGCTCGATGCAGGAATCCATCACATGATCTGGTGCCCATTGTTGGGTGGAGTGGTCCATAAAAACCTAACCTGGCGCAGTGTATTCACTTTCATATCCCATCCTAGTTGAGGCCTTTAAGCCTTTAGACATTTGTCTGCAGGCTATCTTAAATGATTGTAATAGTATTACAGTATCGTTGGACAACCAACTGCAACACCATATTTCAGTTTTTCGTAGAGGTTCGATCCCTGGGCAGCTTTATGCATATAGTTGGTATCCCAATGGTGAGTTCTATGTGACCAGAACCCTAGGACTATTTAGCGGTTCTTTTGCTTGTACAAGAAACTCACTTCCCATGTTGGATTTCTCATTTTACATTAGTCAGCAGAAGAAGTGAGCCCATACAAACATTGCAGCTTGTGCAACAAACTTGGCTCCACTGGAGGCCTGGACAGTTGTGCAATTTAAGCCACTTGACCCTCACAGAAGGACTGATTAGTCGATTACTAATTTTTAAAAGGTATTCCTTGTATTCTCCTCCAAAAAAGAAAGACTGCAAGATAAGTAATAAAATGAATAGTCACACAGAACTAATTTCAATGCCTTCAAGGAAATAGTAACTTCTGCCAAATAAAATTGCCCTCATCCATTCAATCGGAGGAACTAAGCGACAAAGATTTTAATGGTAAAAAATCTATTCATTCTGTAAGAAAGCAACATTAAAAGAAAATAGCAGATATCCAGGTAATGAAGAACACATTTGTGCAGAGGCACGCAGTATTTGAAAATGAAGATCTCTCTGAATGTGCTGCTGAGTGTATAATAGTTCCCTTATTTATTTGACATGGTCTTTTAATTGCAGTTTTTCTTCTGAGAAAAAACAACTTAAATGAAGTGTAATAAAAATCTTCTCAGACATTGTTTACATTACGTACTGCAGTGTTGTATGCCTGGAATTTAGCTGCGTCATTAAAAAAAGGCAGCTCACGGTTTTGCACTTATTCACTAACTGTACAAGAGCAGTTGTGTGAAGTAACCCACTGCAATCACAGTTTAACTTTCATTAATTGGCTCACCCTATGCTGTGAAACGCTCCTGTTGATTGGTTGGTAAAGATTATTGCACAAAATTGCTCATTCAATATAGTGATTATTACTATATCATACTGTAGCAAAGAATATGATTACAATATATACTTCTCATGAGATTAGTGAAGAACACCTGCACCAGGCTTGTAGTCAGACAGATGTGTGGTCACCAACTGAGATCAAAAATCATTCTAGCTAAGCCATACTACAATAAATAGGAAAGTGCGTATCTCTGACGGGTTGCTATGGGTTACCACAAGTCAGTTAAGCGATGTTACCAATTTCATTAAACACCATTGTTACTAATTAGCTCTTGTCTAAAACTTAGTCCTAGTATGTGTATGTATGTGAGATAGGGACCTTAGATTGTAAGCTCTTGAGGACAGTGACTGACGTGAATGTGCAGTATGTAAAGTGCTGCGTAAATTGTGGGCGCTATATAAATACCTGTAATAAATAAATAAAGTACACAACACATAGCTGGAAGCAGCATCTTCTGTTGGGTATTTTCCACTCCACATTACAGGTTCTCTTTTCCAAAGTTAATTTAAAGGGGTTATTCCATACACATGTGATATTTCAAGGATGAGTGGACCATGGTTGTATCAATCGTACAGTAGCTTTTTATAACTCTCTGCATCAGAAAGATCTGGTTTCCAGTATCTTCCACCCCCATTATTGAGTCTCACTCCTCTTGCGGCAGCAGAAATAGTCTCAGTGCGGCTGCGGCATTTTCTACAATGTCATGGCAGTAATCTGATCATTAAATATGAGAAGTCTTATTGCTTCTAATGCATTCTCCAAAATGAAAAAATCCAAATAAGAGTGTGATTGCTTGGAAGGGCTCAGTTAGGTGGGCAGAGATTTTAGACTTTTAGAGCCCATGGCAGGTAGTTCATTTAACTCACCATCACCATCATTATTATTATTATTATTACTACTCTACAGTAATAATACAGTTTGCGCAGCACTTTACAACATATGGGGAGACAATACAAGGATTAGACATCTGCCTAAAGCTGCAAAATCAGGTTTAGAGAGACTCACTCAGTTTCCTTAATAACTAAGGACAAGTTTGTTGGTTTTGATTTTTTTGATTGATGTCAACAGATGATCTACTTCATTACACAAGAAGCCCACACCATAGCGGAAGCGTGAGCACCTGCCTCTTCTGAACACAATGCAACCACCCTTCAGAAATAGCCACCGTCCGAGGAGGTCTCGGTACACCTGCTGGATGTCTGCGCAGGGGATGTTTGCACTAACACAGAGTGCAGAATTTGACATCTCCTCCCTGCACCTTCTCAGCATTTATGTGGGATTTACAACCCCAGAACAATGCAGCTTCCCAAAATGTTTTACTACTCATGCCTGCTAAAAGCAAATTTTTACTCTTCCTTTGATTTGACTACAATTCTATCAATCATAACTGAAAAATAAAAGAAATCTGCAGCCGCTAGCAAAGCTTGATTTAACTAGATCAAGGAGAAAAAACAAAACAAAAACTTTTTAAAAAAAGTAGATACTGTAGCTGGAACAGGCAGTGCAACAGTAGCTGACCTGTCTGCTGTCTGGTCTGTATGGACAGGTGGGCATTTACCAGCCTGGTATGAATATAAGAAAGTAAAGCATGCCATCTTCTTACCTTGGTTATACAAGATCCAAGGGAAAGGTATGATGCCGACATGTGACAGTGAGGGACTGAGAAAGTGCTCTGATCAGCTGCTGGTAACATTCTCTTGGCTTTTATCTGCGGGTGGGAGGAGCTGTTCCCCTGTAGTAGGTGGGCTGTCAGTACAGCAGACAGACAGGCACACTCAGTCACCCAGCTCTCTGCAAACTCTGTATTGCAGGGAGCTAGAGAGAAGGAGAAAAGGAAAGTCATTTGTGTTAAAGCAGAAAAATTCAACTGGAACAAGATGTATGCAAAATTCATCCAAGCTCCATGGAACATTTTTTTCATACAATAAGGCAACAGATGTCGAAAACACGACAATGTTCAGGACATGCCGGAAGCAGAACAGTAGCTGGATGTGACAATATTTAGGTTTATGTGCTATTACTAAACCTATTGGGTCTCATCAACAATTTATAGAGAGCCAACTTAAAGGAAAGTGTCTAAGTTATCCATGGCAATAAATAGGCTGCATAGAGCAACAGTTATATCTATGATGGCTACTAAGTGGATATCAGGGCTCAAGGTCATCACTATTCTGTCATTGTAATGTCAAATGATGTTCATCGCCATCCTTTCATTGTAATGCCATATGATTTGCATCACTATTCTGTCATTGTAATGTCAAATGATGATCATCGCCATCCTGTCATTGTAATGTCATATGATGTGCATCACTATTCTGTCATTGTAAAGTCATATGATGATCATCGCCATCCTGTCATTGTAATGCCATATGATGTTCAACATCATCCCATCATTGCAATGCCATATGATGTTCATCACCATCCTGTCACTGTAATGCCATAAGACGATTATTGCTATCCCATCATTGTAATGCCATATGATGTTCATCACCATTCTGTCATTGTAATGTCAAATAATGTTCATTGCCATCCTGTCATGTCATTGTAATGCCATATGATTTTCATCACCATCCTGTCATTGTAATGCCATAAGACGTTCATCACCATCCTGTCATTGTAATGTCATATGATGTTCATCACCATCCTGTTATTGTAATTCCATATGCGTTCATCACTATCCTGTCATTATTATGCCAAATCAAGTCTCATACATATGCGGTGATGTCACTGTGACTTTGTAACTAATACACCTGTTAAAGTAGGTGGATGCATGGGAGGTGATCAAGTTGGGGGGAGGGGGTATTGTTTGATGGGAATGAATCCTTAACTATAGCAAGGCAACTGTGGCTGCAACCTAGGGACTTGACTGTTTGAGATATGCTGGAAAGAAGGTGGTATGTGTAAAGGCTATGGCTGGGAATGCATTGGGCATGGAGGCTTTGGGTAGAATTAGTAGAAG